>NC_092707.1:418421584-418721584 GCF_047496885.1 Scyliorhinus torazame
CGGGAGAGGCGCGCGAGAGAGAGCGGGAGAGGCGCGCGAGAGAGAGCGGGAGAGGCGCGCGAGAGAGAGCGGGAGAGGCGGGCGAGAGAGAGCGGGAGAGGCGGGCGAGAGAGAGCGGGAGAGGCGGGCGAGAGAGAGCGGGAGAGGCGGGCGAGAGAGAGCGGGAGAGGCGGGCGAGAGAGAGCGGGAGAGGCGGGCGAGAGAGAGCGGGAGAGGCGCGCGAGAGAGCGGGAGAGGCACGCGGGAGAGAGAGCGAGAGAGGCGCGCGAGAGAGGCACGTGAGAGAGAGCGAGAGAGGCGCGCGGTAGAGGCGCGCGAGAGAGAGCGGGAGAGGCGCGCGAGAGAGAGCGGGAGAGGCGCGCGAGAGAGAGCGAGAGAGGCGCGCGAGAGAGAGCGAGAGAGGCGCGCGGGAGAGAGCGAGAGAGGCGCGCGAGAGAGAGCGAGAGAGGCGTGCGGGAGAGGCACGCGAGAGAGAGCGCGAGAGAGGCGCGCGGGAGAGGCACGCGAGAGAGAGTGGGAGAGGCGCGCGGGAGAGACACGCGAGAGAGAGCGGGAGAGGCGCGCGGGAGAGACGCGCGAGAGAGAGCGGGAGAGGCGCGCGAGAGCGGGAGTGGCGCGAGAGAGCGGGAGTGGCGCGAGAGAGCGGGAGTGGCGCGAGAGAGCGGGAGTGGCGCGAGAGAGCGGGAGTGGCGCGAGAGAGCGGGAGTGGCGCGAGAGAGCGGGAGTGGCGCGAGAGGGCGGGAGTGGCGCGAGAGAGCGGGAGTGGCGCGAGAGAGCGGGAGTGGCGCGAGAGAGCGGGAGTGGCACGAGAGAGCAGGAGTGGCGCGAGAGGGCGGGAGTGGTGGGAGACAGAGAGAGAGAGTGGGAGTGGCGCGAGAGAGCGGGAGTGGCGTGAGAGGGAGAGAAAGAGAGACAGCGGGAGTAGCCAGAGAGAGAGAGAGAGAGAGCGGGAGTGGCGAGAGAGAGCGGGAGTGGTGAGAGAGAGCGGGAGTGGCGAGAGAGAAAGAGAGCGCGAGTGGCGAGAGAGAGAGAGCCGGAGTGGTGAGAGAGAGAGAGAGCGGGAGTGGCGAGAGAGAGAGAGAGAGCGGGAGTGGCGAGAGAGAGTGAAAGCGGGAGTGACGAGAGAGAGAGAGAGAGATCGGGAGTGGCGAGAGAGAGCGGCAGTGGCGAGTGAGAGAGAAAGAGAGCGGGAGCGGCGAGAGAGAGAGAGCAGGAGTGGCGAGAGAGGGAGAGAGAGCGGGAGTGGCTTGAGAAAGAGAGAGAGAGAGAGAGAGCGGGAGTGGAGAGAGAGAGAGAGAGAGAGAGAGCGGGAGTGGTGCGCGAGAAAGAGCGGGAGCGGAGCGCGAAAGAGAGAGGGAGTGGTGCGCGAGAAAGAGCGGGAGCGGAGCGCGAGACAGAGCGGGAGTTGCGCAAGAGAGGGCGGGAGTGGGGCGAGAGGGCGGGAGTGGGGCGAGAGGGCGGGAGTGGGGCGAGAGGGCGGGAGTGGGGCGAGAGGGCGGCAGTGGGGCGAGAGGGCGGCAGTGGGGCGAGAGGGCGGCAGTGGGGCGAGAGGGCGGCAGTGGGGCGAGAGGGCGGCAGTGGGGCGAGAGGGCGGGAGTGGGGCGAGAGGGCGGGAGTGGGGCGAGAGGGCGGGAGTGGGGCGAGAGGGCGGGAGTGGGGCGAGAGGGCGGGAGTGGGGCGAGAGGGCGGGAGTGGGGCGAGAGGGCGGGAGTGGGGCGAGAGGGCGGGAGTGGGGCGAGAGGGCGGGAGTGGGGCGAGAGGGCGGGAGTGGGGCGAGAGGGCGGGAGTGGGGCGAGAGGGCGGGAGTGGGGCGAGAGGGCGGGAGTGGGGCGAGAGGGCGGGAGTGGGGCGAGAGGGCGGGAGTGGGGCGAGAGGGCGGGAGTGGGGCGAGAGGGCGGGAGTGGGGCGAGAGGGCGGGAGTGGGGCGAGAGGGCGGGAGTGGGGCGAGAGGGCGGGAGTGGGGCGAGAGGGCGGGAGTGGGGCGAGAGGGCGGGAGTGGGGCGAGAGGGCGGGAGTGGGGCGAGAGGGCGGGAGTGGGGCGAGAGGGCGGGAGTGGGGCGAGAGGGCGGGAGTGGGGCGAGAGGGCGGGAGTGGGGCGAGAGGGCGGGAGTGGGGCGAGAGGGCGTGAGTGGCGCTAGACAGAGAGAGAGAGAGAGAGTGGCGCGAGAGGGAGAGAGGGAGTGGCGAGAGAGAGAGAGAGAGAGCGGGAGTGGCGAGAGAGAGAGAGAGAGAGAGCGGCAGTGGCGAAGAGAGAGATCGGGAGTGGCGAGAGAGAGCGGGAGTGGCGAGTGAGAGAGAAAGAGAGCGGGAGCGGTGAGAGAGAGAGAGTAGCAGTGGCGAGAGAGGGAGAGAGAGCGGGAGTGGCAAGAGAGAGAGAGAGAGCGGGAGTGGAGAGGGAGGGAGACCGGGTGTGGCGAGAGAGAGAGGGCGAGGCGCGCGAGAGAGAGCGGGAGAGGCGCGAGACAGAGAGAGAGAGTGGGAGTGGCGCGAGAGGGCAGAAGTGGCGCGAGAGAGCGGGAGTGGCGCGAGACAGAGAGAGAGAGCGAGAGCGGCGCGAGAGAGCGGGAGAGGCGCGAGAGAGCGGGAGTGGCGCGAGAGAGCGGGAGTGGCGCGAGAGAGCGGGAGTGGCGCGAGAGAGCGGGAGTGGCGCGAGAGAGCGGGAGTGGCGCGAGAGAGCGGGAGTGGCGCGAGAGAGCGGGAGTGGCGCGAGAGAGCGGGAGTGGCGCGAGAGGGCGGGAGTGGCGCGAGAGGGCGGGAGTGGCGCGAGAGGGCGGGAGTGGCGCGAGAGGGCGGGAGTGGCGCGAGAGGGCGGGAGTGGCGCGAGAGAGCGGGAGTGGCGCGAGAGAGCGGGAGTGGCGCGAGAGGGCGGGAGTGGCGCGAGAGGGCGGGAGTGGCGCGAGAGGGCGGGAATGGCGCGAGAGGGCGGGAGTGGGGCGAGAGGGCGGGAGTGGGGCGAGAGGGCGGGAGTGGCGCGAGAGGGCGGGAGTGGCGCGAGAGGGCGGGAGTGGCGCGAGAGGGCAGGAATGGCGCGAGAGGGCGGGAGTGGGGCGAGAGGGCGGGAGTGGCGCGAGAGGGCGGGAGTGGCGCGAGAGAGCGGGAATGGCGCGAGAGAGCGGGAGTGGCGCGAGAGAGCGGGAATGGCGCGAGAGAGCGGGAGTGGCGCGAGAGAGCGGGAATGGCGCGAGAGGGCGTGAGTGGCGCGAGAGAGCGGGAGTGGCGCGAGAGAGCGGGAGTGGCGCGAGAGAGCGGGAATGGCGCGAGAGCACGGGAGTGGCGCGAGAGAGCGGGAGTGGCGCGAGAGAGCGGGAGTGGCGCGAGAGAGCGGGAATGGCGCGAGAGAGCGGGAATGGCGCGAGAGGGCGGGAGTGGCGCGAGAGGGCGGGAATGGCGCGAGAGGGCGGGAGTGGCGCGAGAGAGCGGGAGTGGCGCGAGAGGGCGGGAATGGCGCGAGAGAGCGGGAGTGGGGCGAGAGGGCGGGAGTGGGGCGAGAGGGCGGGAGTGGGGCGAGAGGGCGGGAGTGGGGCGAGAGGGCGGGAGTGGGGCGAGAGGGCGGGAGTGGGGCGAGAGGGCGGGAGTGGGGCGAGAGGGCGGGAGTGGGGCGAGAGGGCGGGAGTGGGGCGAGAGGGCGGGAGTGGGGCGAGAGGGCGGGAGTGGGGCGAGAGGGCGGGAGTGGGGCGAGAGGGCGGGAGTGGGGCGAGAGGGCGGGAGTGGGGCGAGAGGGCGGGAGTGGGGCGAGAGGGCGGGAGTGGGGCGAGAGGGCGGGAGTGGGGCGAGAGGGCGGGAGTGGGGCGAGAGGGCGGGAGTGGGGCGAGAGGGCGGGAGTGGGGCGAGAGGGCGGGAGTGGGGCGAGAGGGCGGGAGTGGGGCGAGAGGGCGGGAGTGGGGCGAGAGGGCGGGAGTGGGGCGAGAGGGCGGGAGTGGGGCGAGAGGGCGGGAGTGGGGCGAGAGGGCGGGAGTGGGGCGAGAGGGCGGGAGTGGGGCGAGAGGGCGTGAGTGGCGCTAGACAGAGAGAGAGAGAGAGAGTGGCGCGAGAGGGAGAGAGGGAGTGGCGAGAGAGAGAGAGAGAGAGCGGGAGTGGCGAGAGAGAGAGAGAGAGAGAGCGGCAGTGGCGAAGAGAGAGATCGGGAGTGGCGAGAGAGAGCGGGAGTGGCGAGTGAGAGAGAAAGAGAGCGGGAGCGGTGAGAGAGAGAGTAGCAGTGGCGAGAGAGGGAGAGAGAGCGGGAGTGGCAAGAGAGAGAGAGAGAGCGGGAGTGGAGAGGGAGGGAGACCGGGTGTGGCGAGAGAGAGAGGGCGAGGCGCGCGAGAGAGAGCGGGAGAGGCGCGAGACAGAGAGAGAGAGTGGGAGTGGCGCGAGAGGGCAGAAGTGGCGCGAGAGAGCGGGAGTGGCGCGAGACAGAGAGAGAGAGCGAGAGCGGCGCGAGAGAGCGGGAGAGGCGCGAGAGAGCGGGAGTGGCGCGAGAGCGGGAGTGGCGCGAGAGAGCGGGAGTGGCGCGAGAGAGCGGGAGTGGCGCGAGAGAGCGGGAGTGGCGCGAGAGAGCGGGAGTGGCGCGAGAGGGCGGGAGTGGCGCGAGAGGGCGGGAGTGGCGCGAGAGGGCGGGAGTGGCGCGAGAGGGCGGGAATGGCGCGAGAGGGCGGGAGTGGCGCGAGAGAGCGGGAGTGGCGCGAGAGAGCGGGAGTGGCGCGAGAGGGCGGGAGTGGCGCGAGAGGGCGGGAGTGGCGCGAGAGGGCGGGAATGGCGCGAGAGGGCGGGAATGGCGCGAGAGGGCGGGAATGGCGCGAGAGGGCGGGAGTGGGGCGAGAGGGCGGGAGTGGGGCGAGAGGGCGGGAGTGGGGCGAGAGGGCGGGAGTGGCGCGAGAGGGCGGGAGTGGCGCGAGAGGGCGGGAGTGGCGCGAGAGGGCGGGAGTGGCGCGAGAGGGCGGGAGTGGCGCGAGAGGGCGGGAATGGCGCGAGAGGGCGGGAGTGGGGCGAGAGGGCGGGAGTGGCGCGAGAGAGCGGGAGTGGCGCGAGAGAGCGGGAATGGCGCGAGAGAGCGGGAGTGGCGCGAGAGAGCGGGAATGGCGCGAGAGAGCGGGAGTGGCGTGAGAGAGCGGGAATGGCGCGAGAGGGCGTGAGTGGCGCGAGAGAGCGGGAATGGCGCGAGAGAGCGGGAGTGGCGCGAGAGAGCGGGAATGGCGCGAGAGCACGGGAGTGGCGCGAGAGAGCGGGAGTGGCGCGAGAGAGCGGGAGTGGCGCGAGAGAGCGGGAGTGGCGCGAGAGAGCGGGAGTGGCGCGAGAGAGCGGGAGTGGCGCGAGAGGGCGGGAATGGCGCGAGAGGGCGGGAGTGGCGCGAGAGGGCGGGAATGGCGCGAGAGGGCGGGAGTGGCGCGAGAGGGCGGGAGTGGCGCGAGAGGGCGGGAGTGGCGCGAGAGGGCGGGAATGGCGCGAGAGGGCGGGAGTGGCGCGAGAGGGCGGGAATGGCGCGAGAGGGCGGGAGTGGCGCGAGAGAGCGGGAGTGGCGCGAGAGGGCGGGAGTGGCGCGAGAGGGCGGGAGTGGCGCGAGAGGGCGGGAGTGGCGCGAGAGGGCGGGAGTGGCGCGAGAGGGCGGGAATGGCGCGAGAGGGCAGGAATGGCGCGAGAGGGCGGGAGTGGCGCGAGAGAGCGGGAGTGGCGCGAGAGAGCGGGAGTGGCGCGAGAGAGCGGGAGTGGCGCGAGAGGGCGGGAGTGGCGCGAGAGGGCGGGAGTGGCGCGAGAGAGCGGGAGTGGCGCGAGAGAGCGGGAGTGGGGCGAGAGAGCGGGAGTGGGGCGAGAGAGCGGGAGTGGGGCGAGAGAGCGGGAGCGGCGCGAGAGAGCGGGAATGGCGCGAGAGCGGGAGTGGCGCGAGAGGGCGGGAGTGGCGCGAGAGAGCGGGAATGGCGCGAGAGAGCGGGAGTGGCGCGAGAGAGCGGGAGTGGCGCGAGAGAGCGGGAATGGCGCGAGAGAGAGGGAATGGCGCGAGAGAGAGGGAATGGCGCGAGAGGGCGGGAGTGGCGCGAGAGAGAGGGAGTGGCGCGAGAGAGCGGGAGTGGCGCGAGAGAGAGGGAGTGGCGCGAGAGAGCGGGAGTGGCGCGAGAGAGCGGGAGAGGCGCGAGAGGGCGGGAATGGCGCGAGAGGGCGGGAGTTGCGCGAGAGAGCGGGAGTGGGGCGAGAGGGCGGGAGTGGCGCGAGAGGGCGGGAGTGGCGCGAGAGGGCGGGAGTGGCGCGAGAGAGCGGGAATGGCGCGAGAGAGCGGGAGTGGCGCGAGAGAGCGGGAGTGGCGCGAGAGGGCGGGAATGGCGCGAGAGGGCGGGAGTGGGGCGAGAGGGCGGGAGTGGCGCGAGAGAGCGGGAATGGCGCGAGAGAGCGGGAGTGGCGCGGGAGAGCGGGAGTGGCGCGGGAGGGCGGGAGTGGCGCGAGAGGGCGGGAGTGGCGCGAGAGGGCGGGAGTGGCGCGAGAGGGCGGGAGTGGCGCGAGAGAGCGGGAGTGGCGCGAGAGAGCGGGAGTGGCGCGAGAGAGCGGGAGTGGCGCGAGAGAGCGGGAGTGGCGCGAGAGAGCGGGAGTGGCGCGAGAGAGCGGGAGTGGCGCGAGAGAGCGGGAGTGGCGCGAGAGAGCGGGAATGGCGCGAGAGGGCGGGAGTGGCGCGAGAGGGCGGGAGTGGCGCGAGAGAGGGGGGAGTGGCGCGAGAGAGCGGGAGTGGCGCGAGAGAGCGGGAGTGGCGCGAGAGAGCGGGAGTGGCGCGAGAGAGCGGGAGTGGCGCGAGAGAGCGGGAGTGGCGCGAGAGAGCGGGAGTGGCGCGAGAGAGCGGGAGTGGCGCGAGAGAGCGGGAGTGGCGCGAGAGAGCGGGAGTGGCGCGAGAGAGCGGGAGTGGCGCGAGAGAGCGGGAGTGGCGCGAGAGAGCGGGAATGGCGCGAGAGAGCGGGAGTGGCGCGAGAGGGCGGGAGTGGCGCGAGGGGGCGGGAGTGGCGCGAGAGAGCGGGAGTGGCGCGAGAGAGCGGGAGTGGCGCGAGAGAGCGGGAGTGGCGCGAGAGAGCGGGAGTGGCGCGAGAGAGCGGGAGTGGCGCGAGAGGGCGGGAATGGCGCGAGAGGGCGGGAGTGGCGCGAGAGGGCGGGAATGGCGCGAAAGAGCGGGAGTGGCGCGAGGAGAGCGGGAATGGCGCGAGAGGGCGGGAGTGGGGCGAGAGAGCGGGAATGGCGCGAGAGAGCGGGAGTGGCGCGAGAGGGCGGGAATGGCGCGAGAGAGCGGGAGTGGCGCGAGAGGGCGGGAATGGGGCGAGAGGGCGGGAGTGGCGCGAGAGAGCGGGAGTGGCGCGAGAGAGCGGGAGTGGCGCGAGAGAGCGGGAATGGCGCGAGAGAGCGGGAATGGCGCGAGAGAGCGGGAGTGGCGCGAGAGGGCGGGAGTGGCGCGAGAGAGCGGGAGCGGCGCGAGAGAGCGGGAGCGGCGCGAGAGGGCGGGAATGGCGCGAGAGAGCGGGAGTGGCGCGAGAGGGCGGGAGTGGCGCGAGAGAGCGGGAGTGGCGCGAGAGGGCGGGAATGGCGCGAGAGGGCGGGAATGGCGCGAGAGGGCGGGAATGGCGCGAGAGAGCAGGAGTGGCGCGAGAGGGCGGGAGTGGCGCGAGAGAGCGGGAGTGGCGCGAGAGGGCGGGAATGGCGCGAGAGAGCGGGAGTGGCGCGAGAGAGCGGGAATGGAGCGAGAGGGCGGGAGTGGCGCGAGAGGGCGGGAGTGGCGCGAGAGGGCGGGGAGTGGCGCGAGAGGGCGGGAATGGCGCGAGAGAGCGGGAGTGGCGCGAGAGAGCGGGAATGGCGCGAGAGAGCGGGAGTGGCGCGAGAGGGCGGGAATGGCGCGAGAGAGCGGGAGTGGCGCGAGAGAGCGGGAGTGGCGCGAGAGAGCGGGAGTGGCGCGAGAGGGCGGGAAAGGCGCGAGAGGGCGGGAATGGCGCGAGAGGGCGGGAGTGGCGCGAGAGGGCGGGAGTGGCGCGAGAGGGCGGGAGTGGCGCGAGAGGGCGGGAGTGGCGCGAGAGGGCGGGAGTGGCGCGAGAGGGCGGGAATGGCGCGAGAGGGCGGGAATGGCGCGAGAGGGCAGGAATGGCGCGAGAGATCGGGAGTGGCGCGAGAGGGCGGGAGTGGCGTGAGAGGGCGGGAGTGGCGCGAGAGGGCGGGAATGGCGCGAGAGAGAGGGAGTGGCGCGAGAGAGCGGGAGTGGCGCGAGAGGGCGGGAGTGGCGCGAGAGAGCGGGAGTGGCGCGAGAGGGCGGGAATGGCGCGAGAGAGCGGGAGGGGCGCGAGAGAACGGGAATGGCGCGAGAGAGCGGGAATGGCGCGAGAGAGCGGGAATGGCGTGAGAGAGCGGGAGTGGCGCGAGAGGGCGGGAATGGCGCGAGAGAGCGGGAGTGGCGCGAGAGGGCGGGAATGGCGCGAGAGAGCGGGAGTGGCGCGAGAGGGCGGGAATGGCGCGAGAGGGCGGGAGTGGCGCGAGAGAGCGGGAGTGGCGCGAGAGGGCGGGAGTGGGGCGAGAGAGCGGGAGTGGCGCGAGAGGGCGGGAGTGGCGCGAGAGGGCGGGAGTGGCGCGAGAGAGCGGGAGTGGCGCGAGAGGGCGGGAGTGGCGCGAGAGAGCGGGAGTGGCGCAAGAGAGCGGGAGTGGCGCAAGAGAGCGGGAGTGGCGCGAGAGAGCGGGAGTGGCACGAGAGAGCGGGAATGGCGCGAGAGGGCGGGAGTGGCGCGAGAGGGCGGGAATGGCGCGAGAGGGCGGGAGTGGCGCGAGAGAGCGGGAGTGGCGCGAGAGGGCGGGAATGGCGCGAGAGAGCGGGAGTGGGGCGAGAGGGCGGGAGTGGGGCGAGAGGGCGGGAGTGGGGCGAGAGGGCGGGAGTGGGGCGAGAGGGCGGGAGTGGGGCGAGAGGGCGGGAGTGGGGCGAGAGGGCGGGAGTGGGGCGAGAGGGCGGGAGTGGGGCGAGAGGGCGGGAGTGGGGCGAGAGGGCGGGAGTGGGGCGAGAGGGCGGGAGTGGGGCGAGAGGGCGGGAGTGGGGCGAGAGGGCGGGAGTGGGGCGAGAGGGCGGGAGTGGGGCGAGAGGGCGGGAGTGGGGCGAGAGGGCGGGAGTGGGGCGAGAGGGCGGGAGTGGGGCGAGAGGGCGGGAGTGGGGCGAGAGGGCGGGAGTGGGGCGAGAGGGCGGGAGTGGGGCGAGAGGGCGGGAGTGGGGCGAGAGGGCGGGAGTGGGGCGAGAGGGCGGGAGTGGGGCGAGAGGGCGGGAGTGGGGCGAGAGGGCGGGAGTGGGGCGAGAGGGCGGGAGTGGGGCGAGAGGGCGGGAGTGGGGCGAGAGGGCGGGAGTGGGGCGAGAGGGCGGGAGTGGGGCGAGAGGGCGGGAGTGGGGCGAGAGGGCGTGAGTGGCGCTAGACAGAGAGAGAGAGAGAGAGTGGCGCGAGAGGGAGAGAGGGAGTGGCGAGAGAGAGAGAGAGAGAGCGGGAGTGGCGAGAGAGAGAGAGAGAGAGAGCGGCAGTGGCGAAGAGAGAGATCGGGAGTGGCGAGAGAGAGCGGGAGTGGCGAGTGAGAGAGAAAGAGAGCGGGAGCGGTGAGAGAGAGAGTAGCAGTGGCGAGAGAGGGAGAGAGAGCGGGAGTGGCAAGAGAGAGAGAGAGAGCGGGAGTGGAGAGGGAGGGAGACCGGGTGTGGCGAGAGAGAGAGGGTGAGGCGCGCGAGAGAGAGCGGGAGAGGCGCGAGACAGAGAGAGAGAGTGGGAGTGGCGCGAGAGGGCAGAAGTGGCGCGAGAGAGCGGGAGTGGCGCGAGACAGAGAGAGAGAGCGAGAGCGGCGCGAGAGAGCGGGAGAGGCGCGAGAGAGCGGGAGTGGCGCGAGAGCGGGAGTGGCGCGAGAGAGCGGGAGTGGCGCGAGAGAGCGGGAGTGGCGCGAGAGAGCGGGAGTGGCGCGAGAGAGCGGGAGTGGCGCGAGAGGGCGGGAGTGGCGCGAGAGGGCGGGAGTGGCGCGAGAGGGCGGGAGTGGCGCGAGAGGGCGGGAATGGCGCGAGAGGGCGGGAGTGGCGCGAGAGAGCGGGAGTGGCGCGAGAGAGCGGGAGTGGCGCGAGAGAGCGGGAGTGGCGCGAGAGGGCGGGAGTGGCGCGAGAGGGCGGGAGTGGCGCGAGAGGGCGGGAATGGCGCGAGAGGGCGGGAATGGCGCGAGAGGGCGGGAATGGCGCGAGAGGGCGGGAGTGGGGCGAGAGGGCGGGAGTGGCGCGAGAGGGCGGGAGTGGCGCGAGAGGGCGGGAGTGGCGCGAGAGGGCGGGAGTGGCGCGAGAGGGCGGGAATGGCGCGAGAGGGCGGGAGTGGGGCGAGAGGGCGGGAGTGGCGCGAGAGAGCGGGAGTGGCGCGAGAGAGCGGGAGTGGCGCGAGAGAGCGGGAGTGGCGCGAGAGAGCGGGAGTGGCGCGAGAGAGCGGGAATGGCGCGAGAGGGCGGGAGTGGGGCGAGAGGGCGGGAGTGGCGCGAGAGGGCGGGAGTGGCGCGAGAGGGCGGGAGTGGCGCGAGAGGGCGGGAGTGGCGCGAGAGGGCGGGAGTGGCGCGAGAGGGCGGGAGTGGGGCGAGAGGGCGGGAGTGGCGCGAGAGAGCGGGAGTGGCGCGAGAGAGCGGGAGTGGCGCGAGAGAGCGGGAGTGGCGCGAGAGAGCGGGAGTGGCGCGAGAGAGCGGGAGTGGCGCGAGAGAGCGGGAGTGGCGCGAGAGAGCGGGAGTGGCGCGAGAGAGCGGGAGTGGCGCGAGAGAGCGGGAATGGCGCGAGAGAGCGGGAGTGGCGCGAGAGGGCGGGAGTGGCGCGAGGGGGCGGGAGTGGCGCGAGAGAGCGGGAGTGGCGCGAGAGAGCGGGAGTGGCGCGAGAGAGCGGGAGTGGCGCGAGAGAGCGGGAGTGGCGCGAGAGAGCGGGAGTGGCGCGAGAGAGCGGGAGTGGCGCGAGAGAGCGGGAGTGGCGCGAGAGGGCGGGAATGGCGCGAGAGGGCGGGAGTGGCGCGAGAGGGCGGGAATGGCGCGAAAGAGCGGGAGTGGCGCGAGAGAGCGGGAATGGCGCGAGAGGGCGGGAGTGGGGCGAGAGAGCGGGAATGGCGCGAGAGAGCGGGAGTGGCGCGAGAGGGCGGGAATGGCGCGAGAGAGCGGGAGTGGCGCGAGAGGGCGGGAATGGCGCGAGAGGGCGGGAATGGGGCGAGAGGGCGGGAGTGGCGCGAGAGAGCGGGAGTGGCGCGAGAGAGCGGGAGTGGCGCGAGAGAGCGGGAATGGCGCGAGAGAGCGGGAGTGGCGCGAGAGGGCGGGAGTGGCGCGAGAGAGCGGGAGCGGCGCGAGAGAGCGGGAGAGGCGCGAGAGGGCGGGAATGGCGCGAGAGAGCGGGAGTGGCGCGAGAGGGCGGGAGTGGCGCGAGAGAGCGGGAGTGGCGCGAGAGGGCGGGAATGGCGCGAGAGGGCGGGAATGGCGCGAGAGAGCAGGAGTGGCGCGAGAGGGCGGGAGTGGCGCGAGAGAGCGGGAGTGGCGCGAGAGGGCGGGAATGGCGCGAGAGGGCGGGAATGGCGCGAGAGAGCGGGAGTGGCGCGAGAGAGCGGGAATGGAGCGAGAGAGCGGGAGTGGCGTGAGAGGGCGGGAGTGGCGCGAGAGGGCGGGAGTGGCGCGAGAGGGCGGGAATGGCGCGAGAGAGCGGGAGTGGCGCGAGAGAGCGGGAATGGCGCGAGAGAGCGGGAGTGGCGCGAGAGGGCGGGAATGGCGCGAGAGAGCGGGAGTGGCGCGAGAGAGCGGGAGTGGCGCGAGAGAGCGGGAGTGGCGCGAGAGGGCGGGAAAGGCGCGAGAGGGCGGGAATGGCGCGAGAGGGCGGGAGTGGCGCGAGAGGGCGGGAGTGGCGCGAGAGGGCGGGAGTGGCGCGAGAGGGCGGGAGTGGCGCGAGGAGGGCGGGAGTGGCGCGAGAGGGCGGGAATGGCGCGAGAGGGCGGGAATGGCGCGAGAGGGCGGGAATGGCGCGAGAGATCGGGAATGGCGCGAGAGATCGGGAGTGGCGCGAGAGGGCGGGAGTGGCGCGAGAGGGCGGGAGTGGCGCGAGAGGGCGGGAATGGCGCGAGAGAGAGGGAGTGGCGCGAGAGAGCGGGAGTGGCGCGAGAGGGCGGGAGTGGCGCGAGAGGGCGGGAGTGGCGCGAGAGGGCGGGAATGGCGCGAGAGAGCGGGAGGGGCGCGAGAGAACGGGAATGGCGCGAGAGAGCGGGAATGGCGCGAGAGAGCGGGAATGGCGTGAGAGAGCGGGAGTGGCGCGAGAGGGCGGGAATGGCGCGAGAGAGCGGGAGTGGCGCGAGAGGGCGGGAATGGCGCGAGAGAGCGGGAGTGGCGCGAGAGGGCGGGAATGGCGCGAGAGGGCGGGAGTGGCGCGAGAGAGCGGGAGTGGCGCGAGAGGGCGGGAGTGGGGCGAGAGAGCGGGAGTGGCGCGAGAGGGCGGGAGTGGCGCGAGAGGGCGGGAGTGGCGCGAGAGAGCGGGAGTGGCGCGAGAGGGCGGGAGTGGCGCGAGAGAGCGGGAGTGGCGCAAGAGAGCGGGAGTGGCGCAAGAGAGCGGGAGTGGCACGAGAGAGCGGGTGTGGCGCGAGAGGGAGGGAGTGGTGCGAGAGGGTGGGAATGGCGCGAGAGAGCGAGAATGGCGCGAGAGAGCGGGATTGGCGCAAGAGAGCGGGAGTGGAGCGAGAGAGCGGGAGTGGTGCGAGAGAGCGGGAGTGGCGCGAGAGAGCGAGAATGGCGCGAGAGAGCGGGAGTGGCGCGAGAGAGCGGGAGTGGCGCGAGAGAGCGGGAGTGGTGCGAGAGGGCGGGAGTGGTGCGAGAGGGTGGGAATGGCGCGAGAGAGCGGGAGTGGCGCGAGAGAGCGGGAGTGGCGCGAGTGAGCGGGAGTGGGGCGAGAGGGCGGGAGTGGTGCGAGAGGGCGTGAGTGGCGCGAGAGGGCGGGAGTGGCGCGAGAGGGCAGGAGTGGCGCGAGAGGGCGGGAGTGGTGCGAGAGGGTGGGAATGGCGCGAGAGGGTGGGAGTGGCGCGAGAGGGCGGGAGTGGCACGAGAGGGCGGGAGTGGCGCGAGAGGGCGGGAGTGGTGCGAGAGGGTGGGAATGGCGCGAGAGGGTGGGAGTGGCGCGAGAGGGCGGGAGTGGCGCGAGAGAGCGGGAGTGGCGCGAGAGAGCGGGAGTGGCGCGAGAGAGCGGGAGTGGGGCGAGAGGGCGGGAGTGGTGCGAGAGGGCGTGAGAGGCGCGAGAGGGCGGGAGTGGCACGAGAGGGCGGGAGTGGAGCGAGAGGGCGGGAGTGGCGCGAGAGAGCGGGAATGGCGCGAGAGAGCGGGAGTGGCGCGAGAGGGCGGGAGTGGCGCGAGAGGGCGGGAGTGGCGCGAGAGAGCGGGAGTGGCGCGAGAGGGCGGGAGTGGCGCGAGAGAGCGGGAGTGGCGCAAGAGAGCGGGAGTGGCGCGAGAGAGCGGGAGTGGCACGAGAGAGCGGGAGTGGCGCGAGAGGGCGGGAGTGGTGCGAGAGGGTGGGAATGGCGCGAGAGAGCGAGAATGGCGCGAGAGAGCGGGAGTGGCGCGAGAGAGCGGGAGTGGCGCAAGAGAGCGGGAGTGGCGCGAGAGAGCGGGAGTGGCGCGAGAGAGCGGGAGTGGCGCGAGAGAGCGAGAATGGCGCGAGAGAGCGAGAATGGCGCGAGAGAGCGGGAGTGGCGCGAGAGAGCGGGAGTGGCGCGAGAGAGCGGGAGTGGCGCGAGAGGGCGGGAGTGGTGCGAGAGGGCGGGAGTGGTGCAAGAGGGTGGGAGTGGTGCGAGAGAGCGGGAGTGGCGCAAGAGAGCGGGAGTGGCGCGAGTGGGCGGGAGTGGGGCGAGAGGGCGGGAGTGGTGCGAGAGGGCGTGAGTGGCGCGAGAGGGCGGGAGTGGCGCGAGAGGGCAGGAGTGGCGCGAGAGAGCGAGAACGGCGCGAGAGAGCGGGAGTGGCGCGAGAGAGCGGGAGTGGCGCGAGAGAGCGGGAGTGGCGCGAGAGGGCGGGAGTGGTGCGAGAGGGCGGGAGTGGCGCGAGAGGGTGGGAGTGGCGCGAGAGGGCGGGAGTGGCGCGAGAGAGCGGGAGTGGCGCGAGAGAGCGGGAGTGGGGCGAGAGGGCGGGAGTGGTGCGAGAGGGCGTGAGAGGCGCGAGAGGGCGGGAGTGGCACGAGAGGGCGGGAGTGGCGCGAGAGAGCGGGAATGGCGCGAGAGAGCGGGAGTGGCGCGAGAGAGCGGGAGTGGCGCGAGAGAGCGGGAGTGGCGCGAGAGGGCGGGAGTGGCGCGAGAGAGCGGGAATGGCGCGAGAGAGCGGGAGTGGCGCGAGAGAGCGGGAGTGGCGCGAGAGAGCGGGAGTGGCGCGAGAGAGCGGGAGTGGCGCGAGAGAGCGGGAGTGGGGCGAGAGGGCGGGAGTGGCGCGAGAGGGCGGGAGTGGCGCGAGAGGGCGGGAGTGGCGCGAGAGAGCGGGAATGGCGCGAGAGAGCGGGAGTGGCGCGAGAGAGCGGGAGTGGCGCGAGAGAGCGGGAGTGGCGCGAGAGAGCGGGAATGGCGCGAGAGAGCGGGAGTGGTGCGAGAGGGCGGGAATTGCGCGAGAGGGCGGGAGTGGCGCGAGAGAGCGGGAGTGGCGCGAGAGAGCAGGAGTGGCGCGAGAGAGCAGGAGTGGCGCGAGAGGGCGGGAGTGGCGCGAGAGGGCGGGAGTGGCGCGAGAGGGCGGGAGTGGCGCGAGAGAGCGGGAGTGGCGCGAGAGGGCGGGAGTGGCGCGAGAGGGTGGGAATGGCGCGAGAGAGCGGGAGTGGCGCGAGAGGGCGGGAGTGGCGCGAGAGGGCGGGAGTGGCGCGAGAGGGCGGGAGTGGCGCGAGAGGGCGGGAGTGGCGCGAGAGAGCGGGAGTGGCGCGAGAGGGCGGGAATGGCGCGAGTGAGCGGGAGTGGAGCGAGAGAATGGAGAGGGTGCGGGAATGGAGAGGGTGCGGGAATGGAGAGGGTGCGGGAATGGAGAGGGTGCGGGAATGGAGAGGGTGCGGGAATGGAGAGGGTGCGGGAATGGAGAGGGTGCGGGAATGGAGAGGGTGCGGGAATGGAGAGGGTGCGGGAATGGAGAGAGTGCGGGAATGGAGAGAATGCGGGATTGGAGAGAATGTGGGATTGGAGAGGGTGCGGAAATTGAGAGAGTGCGGGAATGGAGAGGGTGCGGGAATGGAGAGGGTGCGGGAATGGAGAGGGTGCGGGAATGGAGAGGGTGGGGGAATGGGGAGAGTGGGGGAATGAAGAGGGTGCGGGAATGGAGAGGGTGCGGGAATGGAGAGAGTGCGGGAATGGAGAGAGTGCGGGAATGGAGAGAGTGCGGGAATGGAGAGAGTGCGGGAATGGAGAGGGTGCGGGAATGGAGAGGGTGCGGGAATGGAGAGGGTGTGGGAATGGAGAGGGTGCGGGAATGGAGCGGGTGCGGGAATGGAGAGGGTGCGGGAATGGAGAGGGTGTGGGAATGGAGAGGGTGTGGGAATGGAGAGGGTGTGGGAATGGAGAGAGTGCGGGAATGGAGAGAGTGCGGGAATGGAGAGAGTGTGGGAATGGAGAGAGTGCGGGAATGGAGAGGGTGCGGGAATGGAGAGAGTGTGGGAATGGAGAGGGTGCGGGAATGGAGAGGGTGTGGGAATGGAGAGGGTGCGGGAATGGAGCGGGTGCGGGAATGGAGAGGGTGTGGGAATGGAGAGAGTGCGGGAATGGAGAGAGTGCGGGAATGGAGAGAGTGTGGGAATGGAGAGAGTGCGGGAATGGAGAGAGTGCGGGAATGGAGAGAGTGCGGGAATGGAGAGGGTGCGGGAATGGAGAGAGTGTGGGAATGGAGAGGGTGTGGGAATGGAGAGGGTGTGGGAATGGAGAGGGTGTGGGAATGGAGAGGGTGTGGGAATGGAGAGGGTGTGGGAATGGAGAGGGTGCGGGAATGGAGAGGGTGCGGGAATGGAGAGGGTGCGGGAATGGAGAGGGTGTGGGAATGGAGAGATTGTGGGAATGGAGAGAGTGTGGGAATGGAGAGAGTGTGGGAATGGAGAGGGAGCAGGGTGCAGGTTGGTTTGTACTGTGTCTGGAGGAGTTGCTGAGATTTCCGTGTGTGGTTCACTCCGGGGCTGCGGGTTCGACCAGTTTTTCCGCTCAGTGCAGACACTGAAACTCTGACTGTCTAAATGAAACTGCACCGTGCGGAACCCCCCCCCCCCCTCCCCAATCCAGAGCAACCCCCAATCCAGTACACCTCCTCCCCCTCCCTCTCCCCGCAATCCAGAGGAACCCCCAATCCAGTACAACCCCTCCCCAACCCCCTCGCGCAATCCAGAGCAACCCCCAATCCAGTACACTCCCTCCCCATCCCCCTCCCGCAATCCAGAGCAACCCCCAATCCAGTACACTCCCTCCCCATCCCCCTCCCCGCAATCCAGAGCAACCCCCAATCCAGTACACTCCCTCCCCATCCCCCTCCCGCAATCCAGAGCAACCCCCAATCCAGTACACTCCCTCCCCATCCCCCTCCCCCTAATCCAGAGCAACCCCCAATCCAGTACACCCCCTCCCCATCCCCCGCCCCGCAATCCAGAGCAACCCCCAATCCAGTACACTCCCTCCCCATCCCCCTCCCCGCAATCCAGAGGAACCCCCAATCCAGTACACTCCCTCCCCATCCCCCTCCCCCTAATCCAGAGCAACCCCCAATGCAGTACACCCCCTCCCCATCCCCCTCCCGCAATCCAGAGCAACCCCCAATCCAGTACACCCACTCCCCATCCCCCTCCCGCAATCCAGAGCAACCCCCAATCCAGTACACTCCCTCCCCGCAATCCAGAGCAACCCCCAATCCAGTACACCCCCTCCCCCTCCCCGCAATCCAGAGCAACCCCCAATCCAGTACACCCCCTCCCCCTCCCTCTCCCCGCAATCCAGAGGAAACCCCAATCCAGTACACCCCCTCCCCATCACCCTCCCCGCAATCCAGAGAAACCCCCAATCCAGTACACTCCCTCCCCATCCCCCTCTCCCTAATCCAGTGCAACCCCCAATCCAGTACACTCCCTCCCCATCCCCCTCCCCAATCCAGAGCAACCCCCAATCCAGTACACTCCCTCCCCATCCCCCTAATCCAGAGCAACCCCCAATCCAGTACACACCCTCCCCATCCCATCCCCGCAATCCAGAGTAACCCCCAATCCAGTACACCCCCTCCCCATCCCCCTCCAGCAATCCAGAGCAACCCCCAATCCAGTACACCCCCTCCCCATCCCCCTCCCCGCAATCCAGAGTAACCCCCAATCCAGTACACTCCCTCCCCATCCCCCTCCAGCAATCCAGAGCAACCCCCAATCCAGTACACTCCCTCCCCATCCCCCTCCCCCAATCCAGAGCAACCCCCAATCCAGTACACTCCCTCCCCATCCCCCTAATCCAGAGTAACCCCCAATCCAGTACACTCCCTCCCCATCCCCCTCCAGCAATCCAGAGCAACCCCCAATCCAGTACACCCCCTCCCCATCCCCCTCCCCGCAATCCAGAGTAACCCCCAATCCAGTACACCCCCTCCCCCAACACAGTGCGTCCGCTCCCCAATCCCCAATTCCAGTGAGCTGCTCAAACCAGCCTCGCCTGTACCCCCCCCCCCCTCCCCCAGAGCCCCTGAGCGACATGATTTGCTGCACCGTGCGGGGGGGGGGTTAGTCGGGGGGGGGGGTTGGGGGTGGCGGTTAGTGGGGGTGGGGGTGGGGGTGGGGGTGGCGGTTAGTCGGGGGTGGGGGTGGTGGGGGGCGGTTAGTCGGGGGGGGGGGGGTGGTGGGGGGCGGTTAGTCGGGGGGGGGGGGGGTGGTGGGGGGCGGTTAGTCGGGGGGGGGGGGGTGGTGGGGGGCGGTTAGTCGGGGGGGGGGGTGGTGGGGGGCGGTTAGTCGGGGGGGGGGTGGTGGGGGGGCGGTTAGTCGTTGGGGGGGCGGGTGGGGGGGGGGTTAAAGACTGTCTGAATTGCTGGTTGTTACACGGTGCCTTGGACCCCAAGCGCCTGTTAAAGGCAGAGGGGCTGTGACCCCCCCCCCCCCCCCCCCCCATCACCCTGTCTCAGACCGGGGCAATACCCTCCTGTCCTCCCCCCCCCCCCGGGGCAATACCCTCCTGTCCTCCCCTCCCCCCCCCCCCCCGGGGCAATACCCTCCTGCCCCCCCCCCATCACCCTGTCTCAGACCGAGGCAATACCCTCCCGTCCCCGTCCCCCTCCTGTCCCCCCCCCCTCGGGGCAATACCCTCCTGTCTCCCCCCCCCCCCCCTCGGGGCAATACCCTCCTGCCCCCCCCCCCCGGGGCAATACCCTTCCTGCCCCCCCCCCCCCGGGGCAGCTTATGGAGAGCAGCTTGGGGAGGGAGAGGCAGCCCAGAATTAGAAATAGATTCATTGAATACAGCCCCCTCTGTCTGGGGGGGGGGGCTGCTGAGCCCGGGGGGGTGGGGGGGTGCTGAGCCCGGGGGGGTGGGGGGAGCTGAGCCCGGGGGGGTGGGGGGAGCTGAGCCCAGGGGGGGTGGGGGGAGCTGAGCCCAGGGGGGAGTGGGGGGAGCTGAGCCCGGGGGGGGGGTGGGGGGAGCTGAGCCCGGGGGGGGGGTGGGGGGAGCTGAGCCCGGGGGGGGGTGGGGGGAGCTGAGCCCGGGGGGGGGTGGGGGGAGCTGAGCCCAGGGGGGGGGAGGGGGGAGCTGAGCCCAGGGGGGGAGGGGGAGCTGAGCCCAGGGGGGGAGGGGGGAGCTGAGCCCAGGGGGGGAGGGGGGAGCTGAGCCCAGGGGGGGAGGGGGGGAGGGGGGAGCTGAGCCCAGGGGGGGAGGGGGGGAGCTGAGCCCAGGGGGGGAGGGGGAGCTGATGTCGGGGGGGGGGGGGGAAGAGCTGAGCCCGGGGGGGGGGAGGGGGGAGCTGAGCCCCGGGGGGGAGGGGGAGCTGGGGAGCTTATGTCGGGGGGGGGGGGGGGGAGCTGAGCCCGGGGGGGGGGGGGGGGGGGGAAAGAGCTGAAACCAGGCTGCGAATTCCAATTCAAATCGACATTTATCCATCTTTACCCAGGATATTAAGGAGAGAGGAGGACCGACAGCGCAATACATATCTCTGCATAACTCTGCACCTGATTCTGGATAAACCACACACAAGTTCAGTAAATAATCAAGAGTAAGAGACATTTCCACAATAACAGAGCATTATTCAGTTAATATACTCACCCGAATGTCCCCAATTCCCAGCTGCCTGAGGTGAGTCTTGCCCCTTGGTTCCCACCCCGGGTTATTCAGGACCCTGTGGGCTGTCACTCTGAGAGCGGAGTCGGGCTGAGTGACTCTGAGTCTCTGCAATCGGAGCGGATTCCGTGTCCAGGTGAGCAGACCTCGCACTACTTTCTATCAAACAATTACTGGGACTGCAGTGGGACTGACGTAGATTAACGTCCCAATTAGAGACAGCAGCCACTCAGCCCACACCCAGAGAGACACACACCCAGAGAGAGACACACCCAGAGAGACACGCCCACCCAGAGAGAGACACACACACCAGAGAGAGACACACACCCAGAGATACACACACCCAGAGAGAGACACACACACCCAGAGATACACACACCCAGAGAGAGACACACACACCTAGAGATACACACACCCAGAGAGAGACACACACCCAGAGAGATACACACACACCCAGAGAGACACACACCCAGAGAGACACACACCCAGAGAGATACACACCCAGAGATACACACACCCAGAGAGACACACACCCAGAGAGACACACACACCCAGAGAGATACACACACCCAGAGAGACACACACCCAGAGAGACACACACCCAGAGAGACACACACACCCAGAGAGATACACACCCAGAGATACACACACCCAGAGAGACACACACCCAGAGAGACACACACCCAGAGAGACACACACCCAGAGAGACACACACACCCAGAGAGAGACACACACCCAGAGAGACACACACCCAGAGAGAGACACACACCCAGAGAGACACACACCCAGAGAGAGACACACACCCAGAGAGAGACACACACCCAGAGAGAGACACACACCCAGAGAGACACACACCGAGAGAGACACACACCGAGAGAGACACACACCCAGAGAGAGACACACACCCAGAGAGACACACACCGAGAGAGACACACACACCCAGAGAGAGACACACACACCCAGAGAGAGACACACACATACCCAGAGAGAGACACACACACAGAGACACACACACCCAGAGAGACACACACACACCCAGAGAGAGACACACACACCCAGAGAGAGACACACACACCCAGAGAGACACACACACACCCAGAGAGAGACACACACACCCAGAGAGAGACACACACCCAGAGAGACACACTCCCAGAGAGACACACACACCCAGAGAGAGACACACACACACCCAGAGAGAGAGACACACCCAGATAGACACACACACCCAGATAGACACACACACACCCAGAGAGAGGCACGCACACAGAGACACACACACCCAGAGAGCGACACACAGACACACAGACACACACACACCCAGAGAGACACACACACGCAGAGAGACACACACACACACAGACACACACACACAGAGACACACACACAGACACACACACACCCAGAGAGACACACACACCCAGAGATACACTAACGCCCAGAGAGACACACCCACCCAGAAAGAGACACACACACACACAGACACACACACACACAGACACACACACCCAGAGAGACACTCACACCCAGAGAGACACACACACACCCAGAGAGAGACACACCCAGAGAGAGACACACACACCCAGAGAGAGACACTCACACCCAGAGAGACACACACACACCCAGAGAGAGACAAACCCAGAGAGACACACACACACCCAGAGAGAGACACACCCAGAGAGAGACACACACACCCAGAGAGAGACACACCCAGAGAGAGACACACACACACCCAGAGAGACACACACACACCCAGAGAGAGACACACCCAGAGAGACACACACCCAGAGAGAGACACACACAGAGAGAGACACACACACACAGAGACACACACACACAGAGACACACACACACAGAGAGACACACCCAGAGACACTCACACCCAGAGAGACACACACACACCCAGAGAGAGACACACACACCCAGAGAGAGACACACCCAGAGAGACACACACCCAGAGAGAGACACACACCCAGAGAGAGACACACACCCAGAGAGACACACACCCAGAGAGACACACACCCAGAGAGACACACACACACACAGAGACACACACCCAGAGAGACAGACACACACACCCAGAGAGAGACACACACCCAGAGAGACAGACACACACACACCCAGAGAGAGACACACACACACCCAGAGAGAGACACACACACCCAGAGAGAGAAACACACACACACACAGAGACACACACACAGAGACAGACACACACACCCAGAGAGAGACACACCCAGAGAGACAGGCACACACTCCCAGATAGAGACACACACCCAGAGAGAGACACACACACAGAGACAGACACACACACCCAGAGAGACACACACCCAGAGAGAGACACACTCAGAGAGACAGACACACACTCCCAGATAGAGACACACACACCCAGAGAGAGAAACACACACCCAGAAAGAGACACACACCCAGAGAGAGACACACACACCCAGAGAGAGACACACACAGAGACAGACACACACACCCAGAGAGAGACACACACCCAGAGAGACGCACACCCATAGAGAGACACACACCCAGACAGACACACACACACCCAGAGGGACACACATACACCCAGAGAGAGACACACCCAGAGAGACAGGCACACACACCCAGAGACACACACACACCCAGAGAGACACACATACACCCAGGGAGAGACACACCCAGAGACACACACACACACCCAGAGAGACACACACCCAGAGAGACACACACACACCCAGAGAGACAGACACACACCCAGAAAGAGACACACCCAGAGAGACAGAAACACACACCCAGAGAGAGACACACCCAGAGAGAGACACACACACACAGAAAGACACAAACACACCCAGAAAGAGACACACCGAGAGACAGACACACACACCCATAGAGAGACACACCCAGAGAGAGACACACACCCAGAGAGACACACACCCAGAGAGACAGACACACACACCCAGAGAGAGATAGACAGACACACACACAGAGAGAGAGACACACACACACACCCAGGGAGAGACACACCCACAGAGAGACACACATACCCAAAGAGAGACACACCCAGAGAGACACACACCCAGAGAGACACACACACCCAGAGAGACACACCCAGAGACACACACACACACCCAGAGAGAGACACACACCCAGAGAGAGACACACCCAGAGAGACAGACACACACACCCAGAGAGAGAGACACTCAGAGAGACATACACCCAGAGAGAGAGACACACCCAGAGAGAGACACACACCCAGAGAGAGACACACACCCAGAGAGAGGCACACCCAGAGAGACACACACCCAGAGAGAGACACACACACCCAGAGAGAGACACACACACCCAGAGAGAGACACACACACCCAGAGAGACACACACCCAGAGAGAGACACCCCCAGAGAGAGACACACACCCAGAGAGACACACACCCAGAGAGACACACACACCCAGAGAGACACACACCCAGAGAGACACACACCCACACAGAGACACACACCCACACACACAGACACACACACCCAGAGAGACGTACACCCAGAGAGAGACACACCCAGAGACACACACACCCAGAGAGAGACACACACCCAGAGAGAGACACACCCAGAGAGACAGACACACACACCCAGAGAGAGACACACCCAGAGAGACACACACCCAGAGAGAGACACACACCCAGAGAGACACACACCCAGAGAGAGAGACACACCCAGAGAGAGAGACACACCCAGAGAGACAGACCCAGAGAGAGACACACCCAGAGAGACATACACCCAGAGAGAGACACACACACCCAGAGAGAGACACACACACACCCAGAGAGACACACCCAGAGAGCCACACACCCAGAGAGACACACACACCCAGAGAGACACACACCGAGAGACACACACCCAGAGACACACACCCAGAGACACACACACCCAGAGAGAGACACACACACCCAGAGAGAGACACACACACCCAGAGAGACACACACCCAGAGAGAGACACACCCAGAGAGACACACCCCAGAGAGAGACACACACCCAGAGAGACACACACACCCAGAGAGACACACACCCAGAGAGACACACACCCACACAGACACACACACACACACACAGACACACACACCCAGAGAGACGTACACCCAGAGAGAGACACACCCAGAGACACACACACCCAGAGAGAGACACACACCCAGAGAAAGACACACCCAGAGAAAGACACACCCAGAGAGACAGACACACACACCCAGAGATAGACACACCCAGAGAGACACACACCCAGAGAGAGACACACACCCAGAGAGACACACACCCAGAGAGAGAGACACACCCAGAGAGAGAGACACACCCAGAGAGAGACACACCCAGAGAGAGACACACCCAGAGAGAGACACACACCCAGAGAGACACACACCCAGAGAGAGAGACACACCCAGAGAGAGAGACACACCCAGAGAGAGACACACCCAGAGAGAGAGACCCAGAGAGAGACACACCCAGAGAGACATACACCCAGAGAGAGACACACACACCCAGAGAGAGACACACACACACCCAGAGAGACACACCCAGAGAGACACACACCCAGAGAGAGACACACACCCAGAGAGAGACACACCCAGAGAGACACACCCCAGAGAGAGCCACACACCCAGAGAGACACACACACCCAGAGAGACACACACCGAGAGACACACACCCAGAGACACACACACCCAGAGAGACACACACCCAGAGAGACACACACACCCAGATAGAGACACACACACCGACAGAGACACACACACACACCCAGAGAGAGACACACACACCGACAGAGACACACACACACACACACAGACAGTGACACACATGCACCCAGAGAGACAGAGAGACACACACACCCACAGAGACAGAGAGACACCCACAGAGACAGAGAGACACACACACACACCCACAGTGACAGACACACACACCCACAGAGACAGAGACACACACACACCCACAGGGACAGAGAGACACCCACCCACCCACAGTGACAGACACACACACACACACAGACAGAGAGAGAGAGAGACACACACACACAGACAGAGAGACACCCACACACCCACAGTGGCAGACATACACCCACACACCCACAGTGACGGGGACACACACCCACAGTGAAAGACACACACACCGACAGAGAGACACACGCACCCACCCATAGAGACACACGCACACGCACACCCACAAAGACAGAGAGACACACACACAGAAACATACAGAGACACACACATCCACACACAGACAGAGACACCCCCCCACACACATTCTCCCCCCACCCCACACATTCACACAGCCAGCACACACACAGACAAATATCACAGCCAGAGAGACACACACCCAGTGAGAGACACACCCAGAGAGACACACACACCCAGAGAGAGACACACACCCAGAGAGACACACCCCAGAGAGACACACACACCCAGAGAGAGAGACACACCCAGAGAGACACACCCCAGAGAGAGACACACACCCAGAGAGAGAGACACACCCAGAGAGACACACACCCAAAGAGAGACACACACCCAGAGAGAGACACACACCCAGAGAGAGACACACCCAGAGAGACACACACCCAGAGAGACACACACACCCAGAGAGAGGCACACACACCGACAGAGACACACACACACACCCAGAGAGAGACACACACACCGACAGAGACACACACGCACACACAGGCAGAGACACACACGCACCCAGAGAGACAGAGAGACACACACACCCACAGAGACAGAGAGACACCCACAGAGACAGAGAGACACACACACACACCCACAGTGAAAGAAACACACACCCACAGAGAGACACATGCACCCACACATAGAGACACACGCACACGCACACCCACAAAGACAGAGAGACACACACACAGAAACATACAGAGACACACACATCCACACACAGACAGAGACACCCCCCCACACACATTCTCCCCCCACCCCACACATTCACACAGCCAGCACACACACAGACAAATATCACAGCCAGAGAGACACACACCCAGAGAGAGGCACACCCAGAGAGACACACACACCCAGAGAGAGACACACACCCAGAGAGACACACCCCAGAGAGACACACACACCCAGAGAGAGAGACACACCCAGAGAGACACACCCCAGAGAGAGAGACACACCCAGAGAGACACACACCCAGAGAGAGACACACACCCAGAGAGAGACACACACCCAGAGAGAGACACACCCAGAGAGACACACACCCAGAGAGAGACACACACCCAGAGAGACACACACACCCAGAGAGAGGCACACACACCGACAGAGACACACACACACACCCAGAGAGAGACACACACACCGACAGAGACACGCACACACACACAGACAGAGACACACACGCACCCAGAGAGACTGAGAGACACACACACCCACAGAGACAGAGAGACACCCACAGAGACAGAGAGACACACACATACACCCACAGTGACAGACACACACACCCACAGAGACAGAGACACACACACACAGACAGAGAGACACACACACACCCACAGGGACAGAGAGACACCCACCCACCCACAGTGACAGACACACACACAGACAGAGAGAGAGACACACACACAGACAGAGAGACACCCACACACCCACAGTGACAGGCATACACCCACACACCCACAGTGACGGACTCACACACCCACAGTGAAAGACACACACACACACACCGACAGAGACACACGCACCCACCCATAGAGACACACGCACACGCACACCCACAGA
Source organism: Scyliorhinus torazame (assembly GCF_047496885.1). Taxonomy (NCBI): domain Eukaryota; kingdom Metazoa; phylum Chordata; class Chondrichthyes; order Carcharhiniformes; family Scyliorhinidae; genus Scyliorhinus; species Scyliorhinus torazame. The sequence continues at coordinate 418,447,534 of NC_092707.1, forward strand.
GACAGAGAGACACACACACAGAAACATACAGAGACACACACATCTACACACAGACAGAGACACCCCCCCCCACACACATTCTCCCCCCACCCCACACACTCACACAGCCAGCACACACACAGACAAATATCACAGCCCATTCCAACCAAGACACTTCTCACCCCCACAAACCCCCCCCACCACACAGACAGAGAGAGACAGACATATCCCACCCCCACAGAGAGACCCAGACATATCCCACCCCCACACAAACCGACACATATCCCACCCCCACACCGACAGACCCTTACACGTCCCACCCCCCACACAGACAGAGAGACAGACATATCCTAAACCCCCAGAAAATAGACAGACCCAGTCGCCGCCCCCCCCCCCCCCCCCCCCCCCCCCCGCGACACACACACACAGACACAGACCCAGTCCATTCAGACGCAGAAACATCTCAACCCCACTCAGACACCCAAAGACTGCTCCTCTCCACTCAGGTATTGGCCATTCTGACCCAGACAGGGTCAGGCTCAGTCTATACATACCCAGACCAGGTCAGTCTGACCCGAGCAGAACCTCCTTTACTTTGACAAGCCTATTCTGACCCAGAGAGACACAGTCCCTGTCTCCACCCAGACAGAACCCCTCCACACACTCACCACCCTGCTCCCTCATAGGGAATGACACTGAGGCACATAGAGCCACCAGCACCCCCAGCCTGAATACTTGGGGTTAAAGGGTCAGAGTTCACTCCTGGAGCTGGACATTGACAGGTAGGTTTACAGGAATCAATGTTGCAGGAAGGAACAATTGTTTACAGGAGTAGGTTTCAAATCTTTTCTGTGTGGTATTCGAGAGTCGGCACTGAGATATTACTCGGGATTTATTGCAGGGTTACGTAGAGACGGAGTTGTGATTAGAAATGGAGGTTAGGGGTAAGGTTGCTGCATGTACTTCCACTGACCCCAATCACAGACCCAAAGCTGTCTCAGAGACGGGGTACAGAGAAATGGGACTGAGGGTGACTCTCAGAGAGAGAGGGTACAGGGGCAATGGGACTGAGGGTAACTGAGAGAGAGGGTACAGGGCAATGGGACTGAGGGTAACTGAGAGAGAGGGTACAGGGGCATTGGGACTGAGGGTAACTCTCAGAGAGAGAGGGTACAGGGGCAATGGGACTGAGGGTAACTGAGAGAGAGGGTACAGGGGCAATGGGACTGAGGGTAACTGAGAGAGAGGGTACAGGGGCAATGGGACTGAGGGTAACTGAGAGAGAGGGTACAGGGGCAATGGGACTGAGGGTAACTGAGAGAGAGGGTACAGGGGCATTGGGACTGAGGGTAACTCTCAGAGAGAGGGTATGGGGGCATTGGGACTGAGGGTAACTGAGAGAGAGGGTACAGGGGCAATGGGACTGAGGGTAACTGAGAGAGAGGGTACAGGGGCATTGGGACTGAGGGTAACTGAGAGAGAGGGTACAGGGGCAATGGGACTGAGGGTAACTGAGAGAGAGGGTACAGGGGCATTGGGACTGAGGGTAACTCTCAGAGAGAGGGTACAGGGGCAATGGGACTGAGGGTAACTGAGAGAGAGGGTACGGGGCAATGGGACTGAGGGTAACTGAGAGAGAGGGTACAGGGGCATTGGGACTGAGGGTAACTGAGAGAGAGGGTACGGGGCAATGGGACTGAGGGTAACTGAGAGAGAGGGTACAGGGGCATTGGGACTGAGGGTAACTCTCAGAGAGAGGGTACAGGGGCAATGGGACTGAGGGTAACTGAGAGAGAGGGTACAGGGGCAATGGGACTGAGGGTAACTGAGAGAGAGGGTACAGGGGCAATGGGACTGAGGGTAACTGAGAGAGAGGGTACAGGGGCATTGGGACTGAGGGTAACTCTCAGAGAGAGGGTATGGGGGCATTGGGACTGAGGGTAACTGAGAGAGAGGGTACAGGGGCAATGGGACTGAGGGTAACTGAGAGAGAGGGTACAGGGGCATTGGGACTGAGGGTAACTGAGAGAGAGGGTACAGGGGCAATGGGACTGAGGGTAACTGAGAGAGAGGGTACAGGGGCATTGGGACTGAGGGTAACTCTCAGAGAGAGGGTACAGGGGCAATGGGACTGAGGGTAACTGAGAGAGAGGGTACGGGGCAATGGGACTGAGGGTAACTGAGAGAGAGGGTACAGGGGCATTGGGACTGAGGGTAACTGAGAGAGAGGGTACGGGGCAATGGGACTGAGGGTAACTGAGAGAGAGGGTACAGGGGCATTGGGACTGAGGGTAACTCTCAGAGAGAGGGTACAGGGGCAATGGGACTGAGGGTAACTGAGAGAGAGGGTACAGGGGCATTGGGACTGAGGGTAACTGAGAGAGAGGGTACAGGGGCAATGGGACTGAGGGTAACTGAGCGAGAGGGTACAGGGGCATTGGGACTGAGGGTAACTCTCAGAGAGAGAGGGTACAGGGGCAATGGGACTGAGGGTAACTGAGAGAGAGAGGGTAAAGGGGCAATGGGACTGAGGGTAACTCTCAGAGAGAGAGGGTACAGGGGCAATGGTCGCTATCCGCAATTCCACTAACCTTTGTGTCGTCTGCAAACTTACTAATCAGACCAGTTACATTTTCCCCCAAATCATTTATACATACTACAAACAGCAAAGGTCCCAGCACTGATCCCTGCAGAACACCACTGGTCACAGCCCTCCAATTAGATAAGCATCCTTCCGTTGCTACTCCCTGCCTTCTATGACCTAGCCAGTTCTGTATCCACCTTGCCAGCTCACCCCTGATCCCATAGAACATAGAACATAGAAAATACAGCACAGAACAGGCCCTTCGGCCCACGATGTTGTGCCGAACCTTTGTCCTAGATTAATCATAGATTATCATTGAATTTACAGTGCAGAAGGAGGCCATTCGGCCCCCCGAGTCTGCACCAGCTCTTGGAAAGAGCACCCTACCCAAACTCAACACCTCCACCCAACACCAAGGGCAATTTGGACATTAAGGGCAATTTATCATTGGCCAATTCACCTAACCCGCACATCTTTGGACTGTGGGAGGAAACCGGAGCACCCGGAGGAAACCCACGCAGACACGGGGAGGACGTGCAGACTCCGCACAGACAATGACCCATGCCGGAATCGAACCTGGGACCATGGATCTGTGAAGCAATTGTGCTATCCACAATGCTACCGTGCTGCCCTTAAGAACAAATAAATCTACACTATATCATTTTCCCCTAATCCATGTACCTATCCAACAGCTGCTTGAAGGCCCCTAATGTTTCCGACTCAACTACTTCCACAGGCAGTGCATTCCATGCCCCCACTACTCTCTGGGTAAAGAACCTACCTCTGATATCCCTCCTATATCTTCCACCTTTCACCTTAAATTTATGTCCCCTTGTAATGGTGTGTTCCACCTGGGGAAAAAGTCTCTGACTGTCTACTCTATCTATTCCCCTGATCATCTTATAAACCTCTATCAAGTCGCCCCTCATCCTTCTCCGCTCTAATGAGAAAAGGCCTAGCACCCTCAACCTTTCCTCGTAAGACCTACTCTCCATTCCAGGCAACATCCTGGTAAATCTTCTTTGCACCTTTTCCAGAGCTTCCACATCCTTCCTAAAATGAGGCGACCAGAACTGTACACAGTACTCCAAATGTGGCCTTACCAAAGTTTTGTACAGCTGCATCATCACCTCACGGCTCTTAAATTCAATCCCTCTGTTAATGAACGCGAGCACACCATAGGCCTTCTTCACAGCTCTATCCACTTGAGTGGCAACTTTCAAAGATGTATGAACATAGACCCCAAGGTCTCTCTGCTCCTCCACAATGCCAAGAACTCTACCGTTAACCCTGTATTCCGCATTCATATTTGTCCTTCCAAAATGGACAACCTCACACTTTTCAGGGTTAAACTCCATCTGCCACTTCTCAGCCCAGCTCTGCATCCTATCTATGTCTCTTTGCAGCCGACAACAGCCCTCCTTACTATCCACAACTCCACCAATCTTCGTATCGTCTGCAAATTTACTGACCCACCCTTCAACTCCCTCATCCAAGTCATTAATGAAAATCACAAACAGCAGAGGACCCAGACCTGATCCCTGCGGTACACCACTGGTAACTGGGATCCAGGCTGAATATTTGCCATCCACCACCACTCTCTGACTTCTATCGGTTAGCCAGTTCGTTATCCAACTGGCCACATTTCCCACTATCCCATGCCTCCTTATTTTGTGCAGAAGCCTACCATGGGGAACTTTATCAAATGCCTTACTAAAATCCATGTACACTACATCCACTGCTTTACCTTCATCCACATGCTTGGTCACCTCCTCAAAGAATTCAATAAGATTTGTAAGGCAAGACCTACCCCTCACAAATCCGTGCTGACTATCCCTAATCAAGCAGTGTCTTTCCAGATGCTCAGAAATCCTATCCTTCAGTACCCTTTCCATTACTTTGCCTACCACCGAAGTAAGACTAACTGGCCTGTAATTCCCAGGGTTATCCCTAGTTCCTTTTTTGAACAGGGGCACGACATTCGCCACTCTCCAATCCCCTGGTACCACCCCTGTTGACAGTGAGGACGAAAAGATAATTGCCAACGGCTCTGCAATTTCATCTCTTGCTTCCCATAGAATCCTTGGATATATCCCGTCAGGCCCGGGGCTCCTGTCTATCCTCAAGTTTTTCAAAATGCCCAACACATCTTCCTTCCTAACAAGTATTTCCTCGAGCTTACCAATCTGTTTCACACTGTCCTCTCCAACAATATCGCCCCTCTCATTTGTAAATACAGAAGAAAAGTACTCATTCAAGACCTCTCCTATCTCTTCAGACTCAATACACAATCTCCCGCTACTGTCCTTGATCGGACCTACCCTCGCTCTAGTCATTCTCATATTTCTCACATATGTGTAAAAGGCCTTGGGGTTTTCCTTGATCCTACCCGCCAAAGATTGTTCATGCCCTCTCTTAGCTCTCCTAATCCCTTTCTTCAGTTCCCTCCTGGCTATCTTGTATCCCTCCAATGCCCTGTCTGAAACTTGTTTCCTCAGCCTTACATAAGTCTCCTTTTTCCTCTTAACAAGACATTCAACCTCTCTTGTCAACCATGGTTCCCTCACTCGACCATCTCTTCCCTGCCTGACAGGGACATACATATCAAGGACACGTAGCACCTGTTCCTTGAACAAGTTCCACATTTCACTTGTGTCCTTCCCTGCCAGCCTATGTTCCCAACTTATGCACTTCAATTCTTGTCTGACAACATCGTATTTACCCTTCCCCCAATTGTAAACCTTGCCCTGTTGCACGTACCTATCCCTCTCCATTACTAAAGTGAAAGTCACAGAATTGTGGTCACTATCTCCAAAATGCTCCCCCACTAACAAATCTATCACTTGCCCTGGTTCATTACCCAGTACTAAATCTAATATTGCCCCTCCTCTGGTTGGACAATCTACATACTGTGTTAGAAAAGCTTCCTGGACACACTGCACAAACACCACCCCATCCAAACTATTTGATCTAAAGAGTTTCCACTCAATATTTGGGAAGTTAAAGTCGCCCATGACTACTACCCTATGACTTCTGCACCTTTCCAAAATCTGTTTCCCAATCTGTTCCTCCACATCTCTGCTACTATTGGGGGGCCTATAGAAAACTCCTAACAAGGTGACTGCTCCTTTCCTATTTCTGACTTCAACCCATACTACCTCAATAGGGTGATACTCCTCGAACTGCCTTTCTGCAGCTGTTATACTATCTCTAATTAATAATGCTACCCCCCCACCTCTTTTACCACCCTCCCTAATCTTATTGAAACATCTATACCCAGGGACCTCCAACAACCATTTCTGCCCCTCTTCTATCCAAGTTTCCGTGATGGCCACCACATCGTAGTCCCAAGTACCGATCCATGCCTTAAGTTCACCCACCTTATTCCTGATGCTTCTTGCGTTGAAGTATACACACTTCAACCCATCTCCGTGCCTGCAAATACTCTCCTTTGTCAGTGTTCCCTTCCCCACTGCCTCATTACATGCTTTGGCGTCCTGAATATTGGCTACCTTAGTTGCTGGACTACAAATCCGGTTCCCATTCCCCTGCCAAATTAGTTTAAACCCTCCCGAAGAGTACTAGCAAACCTCCCTCCCAGGATATTGGTGCCCCTCTGGTTCAGATGCAACCCGTCCTGCTTGTACAGGTCCCACCTTCCCCAGAATGCGCTCCAATTATCCAAATACCTGAAGCCCTCCCTCCTACACCATTCCTGCAGCCACGTGTTCAACTGCACTCTCTCCCTATTCCTCGCCTCGCTATCACGTGGCACCGGCAACAAACCAGAGATGACAACTCTGTCTGTCCTGGCTTTCAACTTCCAGCCTAACTCCCTAAACTTGTTTATTACCTCCACGCCCCTTTTCCTACCTATGTCGTTGGTACCAATGTGCACCACGACTTCTGGCTGCTCCCCCTCCCCCTTAAGGATCCTGAAGACACGATCCGAGACATCCCTGGCCCTGGCACCCGGGAGGCAACATACCTTCCGGGAGTCTCGCTCGCGACCACAGAATCTCCTATCTATTCCCCTAACCATTGAATCTCCTACAACTATTGCTTTTCTCTTCTCCCCCCTTCCCTTCTGAGCCCCAGAGCCAGACTCAGTGCCAGAGACCTGGCCGCTAGGGCCTTCCCCCGGTAGGTCATCCCCCCCAACAGCATCCAAAACGGTATACTTGTTTTGAAGGGGAACGGCCACGAGGGATCCCTGCACTGTCTGCCTGTTTGTTTTTTTCCCCCTGACTGTAACCCAGCTATTCTTGTCCTGTACCTTGGGTGTGGTTACCTCCCTGTAACTCTTCTCAATCACCCCCTCTGCCTCCCGGATGATCCAAAGTTCATCCAGCTTCAGCTCCAGTTCCCTAACACGGTCTTTGAGGAGCTGAAGTTGGGTGCACTTCCCGCAGGTATAGTCAGTGGGGACACCGGTGGTATCCCTCACCACCCACATCCTACAGGAGGAGCATGTAACTGGCCTAGCCTCCATCCCCTCTTACCTTACAGAATATAGCTGCTGTGTGGACTAACTAGATCTCTGCCCTCCGACTCTGCTACACTTCTTGTAAACTCCTGGCTCTCTTCGCACTCTTTGCGGAAACGTCGGAAACAAAATGAAAGGAGCACCTTACTCCCTCCTCACCTAACTCCCTCGGTCACCAAACTCTCACTATAGCACTCAAAAAGCACCAAATTCAGCACTCCCTCGGTCACCAAACTCTCACTATAGCACTCAAAAAGCACCAAATTCAGCACTCCCTCGGTCACCAAACTCTCACTATAGCACTCAAAAAGCACCAAATTCAGCACTCAGTGCAAACAAAGTCTGCACTGTTGGGGATCACTTTTATACTGTGAATCTAGCCTCTGAAAAACTGGCCTAATCCAATTAACTAATTAACAAGCTCCAGCTGCAAGTGCCTAGAAGTAGAAGCCTGTTTAAAGCTGATTGAAAATTCACCTTCTTCTAAATCAAACAGCAACTTTTAAGTTAATTAACTAAATAAAAGAAAGACTAAACTTTAGATAAAAATGAAGCCTTATACTCCCTCGGTCACCAAACTCTCACTATAGCACTCAAAAAGCACCAAATTCAGCACTCAGTGCAAAACCATGTGACGTCACCTTTTGTACTAGTCTACCATGAGGGACCTTGTCAAAGGCCTTACTGAAGTCCATATAGACAACATCCACTGCCCTACCTGCATCAATCATCTTTGTGACCTCCTCGAAAAACTCTATCAAGTTAGTGAGACACGACCTCCCCTTCACAAAACCATGCTGCCTCTCACTAATACGTCCATTTGCTTCCAAATGGGAGTAGATCCTGTCTCGAAGAATTCTCTCCAGTAATTTCCCTAGCACTGAAGGAAGGCTCACTGGCCTTAGTTCCCTGGATTATCCTTGCTACCCTTCTTAAACAAAGGAACAACATTGGCTATTCTCCAGTCCTCCGGGACATCCCCTGAAGACAGCGAGGATCCAAAGATTTCTGTCAAGGCCTCAGCAATTTCCTCTCCAGCCTCCTTCAGTATTCTGGGGTAGATCCCATCAGGCCCTGGGGACTTATCTACCTTAATATTTTTAAGACGCCCAACACCTCGTCTTTTTGGATCACAATGTGACCCAGGCTATCTACACCCCCTTCTCCAGACTCAACATCTACCAATTCCTTCTCTTTGGTGAATACTGATGCAAAGTATTCATTTCGTACCTCGCCCATTTCCTCTGGCTCCACACATAGATTCCCTTGCCTATCCTTCAGTGGGCCAACCCTTTCCCTGGCTACCCTCTTGCTTTTCATGTACGTGTAAAAAACGTTGGGATTTTCCTTAACCCTATTTGCCAATGGCTTTTCGTGATGGCGGGACACATGCCTGCCGGGAAGCCTTCTCCAGGCACCTGCCGGCACAGTCGCCCTCCCGTTCGGGCATGGCACAGTCTGTACATCCTGCCCATTGAGCCCGGCAGAACATATTTCATTTGCCAAATACCGTGCTTACCAGGAAAGCAGCTGCATTTGTGAAAAACCCCTCTGCCCCTCGGAAAGGAGGTCATGACCCGGGCCTGAGGTTCTTGTCACTCCTTCATGGATGATCGGGGATCGCTGCGAAGCTAATATTTGTTGCCCATCCTGAAATGGGCTGATGGCTCGCTGGGCAACTTCTGAGAACAGCTAAGAGTGAAGCACATTGCTGTGGATCTAACTTGGCAGAGGGATGGGATCCGGAGAGAAGGTTCAGCAGGGGGCGATGGAGACATCAAGTGAGTCGGGAAGGCAGCAAAGTTATCGGCCAGTTAAGTCGGAAGGGAGTTTGGCAATATTGGATGGTATTTATTTTAAGGAATCTGACGATCAAGGCAGAGGAGTTGACTGGACAAATTAAAACATAGAATCATGGAATCCCTACAGTGCAGAAGGAGGCCATTCGGCCCATCGAGTCTGCACCGACCCTTTGAAAGAGCCCTCCTACCTAAGCCCACTCTCCCACCCCATCCCTGTAACCCTGCCAAACCTTTGGACACTAAGGACAATTTAGCGTGGCCAATCCACCTAACCTGCACATCTTCGCACTGTGGGAGGAAACCGGAGCGCCCATATGGATAGAACTTAAAATCACATTGCTGGGAGTGTTCTATAGGCACCCTAACAGTCCAAGAGAAATAGAAGAGCAGATATGGAGGCAAATTTCAGAGATTTAGTTTTATTCATTTGTGGGATGTGGGCGTCGCTGGTCCAGCATTTGCTGCCCATCCCTGAGGGCATTTCAGAGTCAACCTGTGGGTCTGGAGTTACATGTAGGCCAGACCGGGTAAGGACGGCAGATTTCCTCCCCTAAAGGACATTAGTGAACCAGGTGGGTTTTTACCACATCGGCAATGGTTTCATGGTCATCATTAGACTTCTAATTCCAGATTTCAAATTTCACCATCCAGCATGGCGGGATTAGAACAAAGAACAAAGAAAATTACAGCGCAGGAACAGGCCCTTCGGCCCTCCCAGCCTGCGCCAATCCAGATCCTTTATCTAAACCTGTCAGCTATTTTCCAAGGATCTACTTCCCTCTGTTCCCCGCCCGTTCATATATCTGTCTAGATGCATCTTAAATGATGCTATCGTGCCCGCCTCTACCACCTCCGCTGGCAAAGCGTTCCAGGCACCCACCACCCTCTGCGTAAAAAACTTTCCACGCACATCTCCCTTAAACTTTCCCCCTCTCACCTTGAAATCGTGACCCCTTGTAATTGACACCCCCACTCTTGGAAAAAGCTTGTTGCTATCCACCCTGTCCATACCTCTCATAATTTTGTAGACCTCAATCAGGTCCCCCTTCAACCTCTGTCTTTCCAATGAAAACAATCCTAATCTACTCAACCTTTCTTCATAGCTAGCACCCTCCATACCAGGCAACATCCTGGTGAACCTCTTCTGCACCCTCTCTAAAGCATCCACATCCTTCTGGTAATGTGGTGACCAGAATTGCATGCAGTTTTCCAAATATGGCCTAACCAAAGTCATAGATCATAGAATTTACAGTGCAGAAGGAGGCCATTCGGCCCATCGAGTCTGCACGGGCTCTTGGAAAGAGCGCCCTACCCAAGGTCAACACCTCCACCCTATCCCTATAACCCAGTAACCCCACCCTACACTAAGGGCAATTTTGGACATTAAGGGCAATTTATCATGGCCAATCCACCTAACCTGCACATCTTTGGACTGTGGGAGGAAACCGGAGCACCCGGAGGAAACCCACGCACACACGGGGAGGATGTGCAGACTCCGTACAGACAGTGACCCAAGCCAGAATCGAACCTGGGACCATGGAGCTGTGAAGCAATTGTGCTATCCACAATGCTACCGTGCTGCCTTATGCAACTGTAACATGATCTGCCAACTCTTATACTCAATACCCCATCCGATGAAGGCAAGCATGCTGTATGCCTTCTTGACCACTCTATCGACCTGCGTTGCCACCTTCAGGGTACAATGGACCTGAACTCCCAGATTTCTCTGTACATCAATATTCCCCAGGACTCTTCCATTGACCGTATAGTCCGCTCTTGAATTAGATCTTCCAAAATGCATCACCTCGCATTTGCCTGGATTGAACTCCATCTGCCATTTCTCTGCCCAACTCTCCAATCTATCTATATTTTACTGTATTCTCTGACAGCCCTCCTCACTATCTGCAACTCCACCAATCTTAGTATCATCTGCAAACTTGCTAATCAGACCACCTATACTTCGTCCAGATCATTTATGTATATCACAAACAACAGTGGTCCCAGCACGGATCCCTGTGGAACACCACTAGTCACCTTTCTCCATTTTGAGACACTCCCTTCCACCACTACTCTCTGTCTCCTGTTGCCCAGCCAGTTCTTTATCCATCTAGCTAGTACACCCTGAACCCCATACGACTTCACTTTTTCCATCAACCTGCCATGAGAAACTTTATCAAACGCCTTACTGAAGTCCATGACATCTACAACCCTTCCCTCATCAATTAACATTGTCACTTCCTCAAAGAATTTTATTAGGTTTGTAAGACATGACCTTCCCTGCACAAAACCATGCTGCCTATCACTGATTAGTCTATTTTCTTCCAATTGTGACTAGATCCTATCCCTCAGTATCTTCTCCAACAGTTTGCCTACCACTGACATCAAGCTCACGGGTCTATAATTCCCTGGATTATCTTAAAAACATTTCATGAAGGAGCTTCTGCTGCTTCACTAGGTAAGGAATTCCATAGATTCACAACCCTTTGGGTGAAGAAGTTCCTCCTAAACTCAGTCCTAAATCTACTTCCCCTTATTTTGAGGCTATGCCCCCTAGTTCTACTTTCACCCGCCAGTGGAAACAACCTGCCCGCATCTATCCTATCTATTCCCTTCATAATTTTATATGTTTCTATAAGATCCCCCCCGCATCCTTCTAAATTCCAACGAGTACAGTCCCAGTCTACTCAACCTCTCCTCGTAATGCAACCCCTTCAGCTCTGGGATTAACCTAGTGAATCTCCTCTGCACACCCTCCGGTGCCAGTACGTCCTTTCTCAAGTAAGGAGACCAAAAGGGTAGGGTTCCAAATGAATACTCTGTGCCATTGTTCAGTCGTGAGAGGGATGGGTATAGAAATCAGGGAGAAAGACTGTGGTAATATTAAATAAATTAACATAGGCAGAGAGGAGCATCTGAGTGGTCTGGCAGGCTTAAAAGTAGATAAATATCCAGGGCCAGATGAAATGTATCCCAGGCTGCTGAGTGAGGCAAGGGAGGAAATTAATCAAGAACAGTCAGCAAATTTTGATAAGGGGAGGTCATGTCTGACCAACTTGACTGAGTTTTCAGAAGAGGTGACCAGGTGTTTAGATGAGGGGAGTACATTTGACGGAGTTTACTTGGAATACAGCAAGGCTTTTGATAAGGTTCCACGTGGGAGACGGTAGCGACGGTAAGAGCCCACGGGATCCAAGGAAATTTGGCAAATTGGATGCAGAATTGGCTGAGTGGCAGGAAGCAGAGGGCGATGGTCGAGGGGTGTTTTTCTGACTGGAAGCCTGTGTCCAGTGGGGTCCCGCAGGGATCAGTGTTGGGGTCCCGCAGGGATCAGTGTTGGGGTCCCGCAGGGATCAGTGTTGGGGTCCCGCGGGGATCAGTGTTGGGGTCCCGCAGGGGTCAGTGTTGGGGTCCCGCGGGGATCAGTGTTGGGGTCCGGCAGGGATCAGTGTTGGGCCCTTGCTGTTTGTGGTTTATATAACTGATTTAGATGTGAATGGAGGAGAGTTGATCAGTAAAGTTTGCGGATGATATGAAAATTGGCTGGGGGGTAAGTAGTGAGGAGGAAGCCATCGATCACAGGAGGATATCGACGGGCTGGTCAGATGGGCTGATCAGTGGGAAATGGAATTCAATCCGGATAAGTGTGGGGTGATGCACTTGGGCAGGACAAACAGGGCAAGGGAATACAGGATAAACGGCAGCACCCTGGGAAGCACCGAGGATCAGAGGGACCTTGGTGTGCATGTACACCCGTCCCGAAAGGTAGCAGAGCAGGTGGATACAGTGGTTAGGAAGGCAGATGGTACACTTGCCTTTATTAACTGAGACATAGAGTTTAAAAGATTTACCAGGATGTTGCCCGGGCTGGAGAGTGTTCGTTATGAAGAGAGATTGGATAGACTGGGGATGTTTTCCTTGGAGCAGAGGAGACTGAGGGGGACATGACTGAGATTTGTTAAATTATGAGGGGCACAGACAGAGTAGACAGGAAGAAACTTTTCCCCTTGGTGGAGGGGTCAATGACCAGGGGGCAGAGAATTAAGGTAAGGGACAGGAGGGGCAGAGGGGATGTGAGGAAAATCCTTTTTACCCAGAGGGGGGTGGGAGTCTGGAACTCGCTGCCTGAAAGGGAGGTGGAGGCAGAGACCCTCAGCACATTGAAGAAGTATTTAGATGATCCCAGGTCAGACACGGCTGTGGACCAAGTGGGAGTAGAATAGTTAGGTGGTTGTTTCTGACGGGGCAGTTACAATGGGCCGAAGGGCCTTTTCGGTGCTGTCCAGCTGGAGTCTGGAGTGACATGCAGGCAGATTTCCTTCCTCAGAGCGGCAGAGGTGAACCGGCTGAATTTTTACGACAATTTTATTCCTGAGGCTGAATTTCAATTCCACATTTTATTCATTGAATTTCAATTGCAGCAGCTGGTGTGGTGGGACTGGAACCCTGTCCCGAGAGCACTGGCCTGTATCTCTGCATTCCTCCTTCATCACTGTCTCCGTGTGACCGTGCAGAGGGTCTGTGCACCACGGCAAGTATACGGTTAACTGGAAGGATCATCTTCACGGGAGATGCCGGCAGCTATTATCCTAAGCTGCATTCCTTCAGAAATGTGTTTTCTTGCGCTGTTGGCACTGGCTGATTCTGGGACAGAGTTCACTGGGCACTGACTGGCAAATGGCCAGTTGCCTACTCACACAGCAGCCTTTGATGTGTTGCACAATATTTCATGAGTTAGGGGACGGTGCCTGAGCCCCGGACCTAGTCTGGGTTACTGGTCGTGGTTACGAGTATAAGTCCCTCCTTCCTGCCTGTGCTAGCTGAGGAGCAGATAATGGGCAGCCCCTGGCTGACGGGCAGTGAACCACCCACCAGACCAGGCTACGTTCACCGCCAGCTCCCAGTGAGCTTCAGGGCAGACTCTGTTTACATGGGATTCTGGAATCTTAAATGACACAGTCGCCTCATTCCGAGACGTCATTATTCACCTCGCTATTTATAAGGTGGCATTTAATTCCCGCCCCGGTACTCTATTATTGACAGTCTCTGTCAAACTCTTTCATTTAAAGGATCAGATTTTGGTGGGTTAATTGTTAGCTCATCTCTCCCCCCCACCCCCAACCTGTGTTCCTCTGTGTCTTCCACCCCGGTCAGAAGCTGGTCTATCTAACCTTGCTCACCTGCTGTACCGTAATCACCACTTCAAGGACCTTCACCAGGTGGTTCTACCTGGTGGGTCACTCATGGCTATCCCAGGTCCCAGTGCTGAAACTTCAGCCGTTCTCATGATCTTGGTTGAAGGGTAAAAAGAACAGGTGGCATGGGAGCACAGTGGCTAGCACTGTTGCTTCACAGCAGCAGGGTCCCGGGTTCGATTCCCGGCTTGGGTCACTGTCTGTGCGGAGACTGTACGTTCTCCCCGTGTCTGCGTGGGTTTCCTCCGGGTGCTCCAGTTTCCTCCCACAAGCCCTGAAAGACGGGCTGTTAGGTGAATTGAACATTCTGAATTCTCCCTCCATGTACCTGAACAGGCGCCGGAGTGTGGCAACTAGGGGCTTTTCACACTAACTTCATTGCAGTGTTAATGTAACCCTTCTTGTGACGATAAAAAATAATTATTTATTTATTTTATTTATTAAACATTGACTACGAAGGAGAAACATAAAATGTGGCAGCATAGAGAAGGCCGTTGAATCCATTTTGCATGTTGTAGCTCTTTTGAAACATCTATCCATTTAATCCTATATCCTCGCTCGCTCACTACTACGCTGTAATCCTCTCCTTTATTTATTTATGAGATGTATTTTGAAAGTTACTCTTGAATTTGCTTCCACTGTCCTTTCAGACAATACAACGACGAGCATTACAACTCGATGTGTGAAACATCTGCACCTCCCCATCGGGACCGTTTACTCTTTCTGTTCAATCTTTGTCTGTGTGATCACCTCGCCCGACTGTCAGTGCAAACTCAGCCCAAACCCTTGAACACAATACACAGCTCCCTGCCTTCAAACCGCTGGGCTGCACATTCAATACCTTTCCTCGAATCTTGATTCCTCGTTTGGGGAAAATCCTTTTTGTTTAAATTTAGAAACTGTTTGCAACTCTCCGTCAGAAATTCCCTGGGGTTAAATCTTCAGACAAATGGAAAGAATTGAAAATCGGCCCATGATACAAATAAATTCCTGAGAGAATCTGAGAGGTAATCAAGCAAATGCTGCAACTCTGTCCCACAGCGGCGGCACCCATCTCAAACATTCACCAGATTCTGCCCCGGGGTGGCAGCTCCGGAACACAGAAAGGCAATTACCCCCCTGGCCTCCCAGTGCCCTCTAACCTCTCTCTCACAGTTACCCTCAGTCCCATTGCCCCTGTACCCTCTCTCACAGTTACCCTCAGTCCCATTGCCCCTGTACCCTCTCTCACAGTTACCCTCAGTCCCATTGCCCCTGTACCCTCTCTCACAGTTACGCTCAGTCCCATTGCCCCTGTACCCTCTCTCTCAGTTACGCTCAGTCCCATTGCCCCTGTACCCTCTCTCTCAGTTATCCTCAGTCCCATTGCCCCTGTACCCTCTCTCACAGTTACGCTCAGTCCCATTGCCCCTGTACCCTCTCCCTCAGTTACGCTCAGTCCCATTGCCCCTGTACCCTCTCCCTCAGTTACCCTCAGTCCCATTGCCCCGTACGCTCTCTCTTAGTTATCCTCAGTCCCATTGCCCCTGTACCCTCTCTCTCAGTTACCCTCAGTCCCATTGCCCCTGTACCCTCACTCTCAGTTAACCTCAGTCCCATTGCCCCTGTACCCTCTCTCTCAGTTACCCTCAGGCCCATTGCCCCTGTACACTCTCTCTCTGAGAGTTACCCTCAGTCCCATTGCCCCTGTACCCTCTCTCTCTCTCAGTTACCCTCAGTCCCATTGCCCCTGTACCCTCTCTCTCTGAGAGTTACCCTCAGTCCCATTGCCCCGTACCCTCACTCTCTGGGAGATACCCTCAGTCCCATTGCCCCTGTACCCTCTCTCTCAGTTACCCTCAGTCCCATTGCCCCTGTACCCTCTCTCAAAGTTACCCTCAGTCCCATTGTCCCTGTACCCTCTCTCTCTGAGAGATACCCTCAGTCCCATTCCCCCTGTACCCTCTCCCTCAGTTACCCTCAGTCCATTGCCCCGTACCCTCTCTCTCAGTTACCCTCAGTCCCATTGCCCCTGTACCCTCTCTCTCTCAGTCACCCTCAGTCCCATTGCCCCTGTACCCTCTCTCACAGTTACCCTCAGTCCCATTGCCCCTGTACCCTCTCTCTCAGTTACCCTCAGTCCCATTGCCCCTGTACCGTCTCTCTCTGAGAATTACCCTCAGTCCCATTGCTCCTGTACCCTCTCTCTCTCAGTCACCCTCAGTCCCATTGCCCCTGTACCCTCTCTCACAGTTACCCTCAGTCCCATTGCCCCTGTACCCTCTCTCTCAGTTACCCTCAGTCCCATTGCCCCTGTACCCTCTCTCTCTCAGTTACCCTCAGTCCCATTGCCCCTGTACCCTCTCAGTCACCCTCAGTCCCATTGCCCCTGTACCGTCTCTCTCTGAGAATTACCCTCAGTCCCATTGCTCCTGTACCCTCTCTCTCTCAGTCACCCTCAGTCCCATTGTCCCTGTACCCTCTCCCTCAGTTACCCTCAGTCCCATTGCCCCTGTACCCTCTCTCTCAGTTACCCTCAGTCCCATTCCCCCTGTACCCTCTCTCTCAGTTACCCTCAGTCCTATTGCCCCGTACCCTCTCTCTCAGTTACCCTCAGTCCCATTGCCCCTGTACCCTCTCTCTCAGTTACCTCAGTCCCATTGCCCCGTACCCTCTCTCTCAGTTACCCTCAGTCCTATTGCCCCTGTACCCGCTCTCTCAGTTACCCTCAGTCCCATTGCCCCTGTACCCTCTCTCTCAGTTACCCTCAGTCCCATTGCCCCTGTACCCTCTCAGTTACCCTCAGTCCCATTGCCCCTGTACCGTCTCTCTCTGAGAATTACCCTCAGTCCCATTGCCCCGTACCCTCTCTCTCAGTCACCCTCAGTCCCATTGCCCCGTACCCTCTCTCTCAGTTACCCTCAGTCCCATTGCCCCTGTACCCTCTCTCTCAGTTACCCTCAGTCCTATTGCCCCGTACCCTCTCTCTCAGTTACCCTCAGTCCTATTGCCCCGTACCCTCTCTCTCAGTTACCCTCAGTCCCATTGCCCCTGTACCCTCTCTCTCTGGGAGATACCCTCAGTCCCATTGCCCCGTACCCTCACTCTCTGGGCGATACCCTCAGTCCCATTGCCCCTGTACCCTCTCTCTCAGTTACCCTCAGTCCCATTGCCCCTGTACCCTCTCTCTCAGTTACCCTCAGTCCCATTGCCCCTGTACCCTCTCTCAAAGTTACCCTCAGTTCCATTGCCCCTGTACCCACTCTCTCTGAGAGATACCCTCAGTCCCATTCCCCCTGTACCCTCTCCCTCAGTTACCCTCAGTCCCATTACCCCTGTACCCTCTCCCTCAGTTACCCTCAGTCCCATTGCCCCTGTACCCTCTCTCTCAGTTACCCTCAGTCCCATTCCCCCTGTACCCTCTCTCTCAGTTACCCTCAGTCCTATTGCCCCGTACCCTCTCTCTCAGTTACCCTCAGTCCCATTGCCCCTGTACCCTCTCTCTCAGTTACCTCAGTCCCATTGCCCCTGTACCCTCTCTCTCAGTTACCTCAGTCCCATTGCCCCTGTACCCTCACTCTCAGTTACCCTCAGTCCCATTGCCCCGTACCCTCTCTCTCAGTTACCCTCAGTCCTATTGCCCCTGTACCCGCTCTCTCAGTTACCCTCAGTCCCATTGCCCCTGTACCCTCTCTCTCAGTTACCCTCAGTCCCATTGCCGCTGAACCCTCTCTCTCTCAGTTACCCTCAGTCCCAATGCCCCTGTACCCTCTCTCTGAGAGTTATCCTCAGTCCCATTGCCCCAGTACCCTCTCTCTCATTTACCCTCAGTCCCATTGCCCCTGTACCCTCTCTCTCAGTTACCCTCAGTCCCATTGCCCCTGTACCCTCTCACTCTCAGTCACCCTCAGTCCCATTGCCCCTGTACCCTCTCTCTCAGTTACCCTCAGTCCCATTGCCCCTGTACCCTCTCAGTTACCCTCAGTCCCATTGCCCCTGTACCGTCTCTCTCTGAGAATTACCCTCAGTCCCATTGCCCCTGTACCCTCTCTCTCAGTCACCCTCAGTCCCATTGCCCCTGTACCCTCTCTCTCTCAGTTACCCTCAGTCCCATTGCCCCTGTACCCTCTCTCTCTGGGAGATACCGTCAGTCCCATTGCCCCATTAAAGCCCTCAACACAATCTTCGCTCTGTTCGGCTTCCCCGCCTACATCCACAGGGACAGGGGATCCTCATTCATGAGTGATGAGCTGCTTCAGTTCCTGCTCAGCAGGGGTATCACCTCCAGCAGAACGACGAGCTACAACCCCCGGGGAAACGGACAGGTAGAGAGGGAGAATGGGACAGTACGGAGAGCCGTCCAGCTGGCCCTACGGTCCAGAAACCTCCCGGCCTCCCGCTGGCAGGAGGTCCTCCCTGATGCACTACATTCCATTCGCTCATTACTCTGCACTACCACTAACAGTACACCGCATGAACATCTTTTTGCCTTCTCCAGGAAGTCCACATCCGGGGTGTCGCTCCCAACTTGGCTCACAGCTCCGGGAACCGGGCTTCTCCGTAAACATGTGCGGCTCCACAAGGCGGATCCGTTGGTGGAAAGGGTGCACCTGCTCCACGCGAACCCACAGTACGCCTACGTGGCGTTCCCCGATGGCTGCCAGGATACCGTCTCCCTCAGGGACCTGGCACCAGCAGGTTCTGCCCCCACACCACCCCCGTCGCCCCCGGCGCCACCCTCCCCTCCCCCGCCGCCCCCATCACCCCCCCCCCAGGACCGTCCGTCCTCTCCCTGCCCACGCCCGTTGATGAAGAGGATTTCGGCACGCGCCCGGAGTCAACTTCGACCACGACAGCACCAACATCGCCGGCTCCACTTCGTCGATCCCAGAGGACGATCAAGGCTCCGGACCGGCTGAACCTCTGACCGGCCCGCCGGATGGCCAGAGACATTTTGTTACTGCTCTGTAAATATTAACATTTCTAATTGTACATGGTTAACCACCACCCCCGCCAGACTCAATTTTAACAGGGGGTGAATGTGGTAAACCACTGTGTTCTGATATTAGAGGTTGTACAGTAGAACCTGCACTACAGGTTCACCTGCGGCCCCTGCATGCTAGCTCCGCCCAGGAGGCGGGTTATAAATATGCATGGCCTCCAGCTCGCAGCCATTTCGGCAGCTGCTGTGGGAGGCCACACATCTGACACCAATAAAGCATCAGTTTGAATTCAACTTTGTCTCCAGCCAAATTGATCGTGGCTCACTCCGTGAACCAGAGAGGTTCACTCGCCTCTCGCGATTGTGGTGCAATCTGACCTCGTGATGGGCGTTTGAAGCAGTTTTCTGCCCAGTCTCTCTCTCTCGCTCGATCAACTAAAATGGGACCACACCCAGGGAAGGGGTTCAAACCGGCCATGAGCCATCATTCTGCTGGGAATGGAGGATGACTGCGAGGAAGTGACTGAGCAAGTGGTGGTGGCAGAGATGAATTGCGATTTTGAAACTTGTGGCAGTGAATGAGTTGCTCTTTCAGTCCGAATTGTGGAGGACCAGAGGTTGGAAAGAGGTGGGAGGTGGGGGCGATGGGCTGGTTCTGGGGGTTGGGGCAGAGGTGGGGGTTGAAATCACCGAGGGTGAAGGGTCACTCAGTACAGAAGCAGCAGGAGCTCGATCCCAGGGAGAAATGTGGGAGTGAGGGGTTGATTTCCGAGGAGAAATGAAGGAGAGAGTGAGGGGTTTAGTGGAGGAGAAGGTTTAGGGAGGAGTAAGGGGGAGTTGACAAAGGTGATGTTTGGTGACCGCACTGTGGTCCAGATGAAAGAACGTTCTGGCACCGAGGGAGGTTTCAACCATCCTGAGCCCAGATTCAGTCCCAGGCAGTGTGTAATTATCCCTGTTTAATCCTGGTGCAGAATCTTAGCAGATTTCTTCAGAGAGTCAATTCCAGTGGGAAAACCAGGGGGGGGGGGGGGGGGGGGGTGGCCATGTGGTTCCCGCTGGACTTGCTGTGATTTGAAGGGTCTGTTCTGCACTGTGTGATTCTGTGACATCCTCTATCCACCTTCCTGCAGGTGTCCATCAGGCAAGGTCACCCGGGAGGCAGTGGCCGTGAGAGGGAGGACCAGCTTGGAGGACGGGGTTACAGTGTCGGAAGATGCTGACCGGCCTTCTTAGTGCAGCCACGATGAGTCTGCCTCCCCGTGTCTCCCACTGCCTCCCCTCCACACCCATCACACCCACACGGTGATCCCTCACCGGCCACCTCCCCGCACTGTCACGGTGCCCCCTCCCCATGGCCCCCCCCAGTGGATAATCTGCTCCTTACATCCCTCCGCTCCCACTCACCTCTCACACATGGCAGAATTCATCACCATCTGACCCGGTAGGACTCCAACCTACAATCCCGCCAACTGTCCCATTGCAGGACACACCCGTGCACAGCCGGTGTGAGTGGGCACAGCCGGTGTGAGCGGGCACAGCTGGCGTGAGCGGGCACAGCTAGCGTGAGTGGGCACAGCCGGTGTGAGAGGGCACAGTCGGTGTGAGTGGGCACAGCCGGTGTGAGTGGGCACAGCCGGTGTGAGTGGGCACAGCCAGTGTGAGCGGGCACAGTCGGTGTGAGTGGGCACAGTCAGTGTGAGCGGGTACAGTGAGTGTGAGCGGGCACAGCCGGTGTGAGCGGGCACAGCCGGTGTGAGCGGGCACAGTCGGTGTGAGTGGGCACAGTCGGTGTGAGTGGGCACAGCCGGTGTGAGTGGGCACAGTCAGTGTGAGTGGGCACAGTCGGTGTGAGCGGGCCCAATTGGTGTGAGCGGGCACATTCGGTGTGAGTGGGCACAGTCGGTGTGAACGGGCACAGTCGGTGTGAGTGGGCACAGTCAGTGTGAGTGGGCACAGTCGGTGTGAGCGGGCACAGTCGGTGTGAGTGGGCACAGTCGATGTGAGCGGGCACAGTCGGTGTGAACGGGCACAGTCGGTGTGAGCGGGCACAGTCGGTGTGAGCGGGCACAGTCGGTGTGAGTGGGCACGGTCGGTGTGAGTGGGCACAGTCGATGTGAGCGGGCACAGTCAGTGTGAGCGGGTACAGTGAGTGTGAGCGGGCACAGTCGGTGTGAGTGGGCACAGTCGATGTGAGCGGGCACAGTCGGTGTGAACGGGCACAGTCGGTGTGAGCGGGCACAGTCGGTGTGAGCGGGCACAGCCGGCGTGAGTGGGCACAGTCGGTGTGAGTCGGGCACATTCGGTGTGAGCGGGCACAGTCGGTGTGAGCGAGCACAGCCGGTGTGAGTGGGCACAGCCGGCGTGAGCGGGCACGGCCAGTGTGAGCGGGCACAGCCAGTGTGAGCGGGCAGAGCCGGTGTGAACGGGCACAGTGAGTGTGAGCGGGCACAGTGAGTGTGAGCAGGCACAGTTAGTGTGAGCGGGCACAGTCGGTGTGAGTGGGCACAGTCGATGTGAGCGGGCACAGTCAGTGTGAGCGGGTACAGTGAGTGTCAGCGGGCACAGTCGGTGTGAGTGGGCACAGTCGATGTGAGCGGGCACAGTCGGTGTGAACGGGCACAGTCGGTGTGAGCGGGCACAGTCGGTGTGAGCGGGCACAGCCGGCGTGAGTGGGCACAGTCGGTGTGAGTCGGGCACATTCGGTGTGAGCGGGCACAGTCGGTGTGAGCGAGCACAGCCGGTGTGAGTGGGCACAGCCGGTGTGAGTGGGCACACCCTGTGTGAGCGAGCACAGTGAGTGTGAGCGGGCACAGCCGGTGTGAGTGGGCACAGCCAGTGTGAGCGGGCACAGTGAGTGTGAGCGGGCACAGCCGGTGTGAGTGGGTACAGCCGGTGTGAGCGGGCACAGCCGGTGTGAGCGGGCACAGTGAGTGTGAATGGGCACAGCCGGTGTGAGTGGGCACAGCCAGTGTGAGCGGGCACAGCCGGTGTGAGCGGGCACAGTGAGTGTGAACGGGCACAGCCAGTGTGAGCGGGCACAGCTGGCGTGAGTGGGCACAGCTGGCATGAGCGGGCAGAGCCGGTGTGAACGGACACAGTCAGTGTCAGTGGGCACAGTGAGTGTGAGCAGGCACAGCCAGTGTGAGCGGGCACAGTGAGTGTGAGCGGGCACAGCCGGTGTGAGTGGGCACAGCCAGTGTGAGCGGGCACAGCCGGTGTGAGTGGGCACAGCCGGTGTGAGCAGGCACAGCCGGTGTGAGTGAGCACAGCCGGTGTGAGTGAGCACAGCTGGTGTGATTGGGCACAGCCGGTGTGAGTGGGCACAGCCGGTGTGAGTGGGCACAGCCGGTGTGAGTGGGCACAGCCGGTGTGAACGAGCACAGCTGGTGTGAGTGGGCACAGCCGGTGTGAGTGGGCACAGCCGGTGTGAGTGGGCACAGCCAGTGTGAGCGGGCACAGTGAGTGTGAGTGGGCACAGCCGGTGTGAGTGGGCACAGCCGGTGTGAGCGGGCACAGCCGGTATGAGCGGGCACAGTGAGTGTGAATGGGCACAGCCGGTGTGAGTGGGCACAGACAGTGTGAGCGGGCACAGCCGGTGTGAGCGGGCACAGTGAGTGTGAACGGGCACAGCCAGTGTGAGCGGGCACAGCCGGCGTGAGCGGGCACAGCCGGTGTGAGCGGGCACAGCCAGTGTGAGCGGGCACAGCTGGCGTGAGCGGGCAGAGCCGGTGTGAACGGACACAGTCAGTGTGAGTGGGCACAGTGAGTGTGAGCAGGCACAGTCAGTGTGAGCGGGCACAGTGAGTGTGAGCGGGCACAGCCGGTGTGAGTGGGCACAGCCGGTGTGAGTGGGCACAGCCGGTGTGAGTGGGCACGGTCGGTGTGAGCGGGCAGAGCCGGTGTGAACGGACACAGTCAGTGTGAGTGGGCACAGTGAGTGTGAGCAGGCACAGTCAGTGTGAGCGTGCCCAGTGAGTGTGAGCGGGCACAGCCGGTGTGAGTGGGCACAGCCAGTGTGAGCAGGCACAGCCGGTGTGAGTGGGCACAGCCAGTGTGAGCGGGCACAGCCGGCGTGAGCGGGCACAGCCGGTGTGAGCGGGCACAGCCAGTGTGAGCGGGCACAGCTGGCGTGAGCGGGCAGAGCCGGTGTGAACGGACACAGTCAGTGTGAGTGGGCACAGTGAGTGTGAGCAGGCACAGTCAGTGTGAGCGGGCACAGTGAGTGTGAGCGGGCACAGCCGGTGTGAGTGGCCACAGCCGGTGTGAGTGGGCACAGCCGGTGTGAGCGGGCACAGCCGGTGTGAGTGGGCACAGCCAGTGTGAGCGGGCACAGCTGGTGCGAGTGGGCACAGCCGGTGTGAGCGGGCACAGCCGGTGTGAGTGGGCACAGCCAGTGTGAGCGGGCACAGCCGGTGTGAGCGGGCACAGCCGGTGTGAGTGGGCACAGCCAGTGTGAGTGGGCACAACCGGTGTGAGTGGGCACAGCCGGTGTGAGTGGGCACAGCTGGTGTGAGTGGGCACAGCTGGTGTGAGTGGGCACAGCTGGTGTGAGCGGGCACAGCCAGTCGAGCGGCCCAGACTGTGCTCGCCCCTCACAATCTGAAGGGGCAGGGCAGACAGGCAGATGTCGTTGTTCACATCCATACCAACGATATAGACAGAGAAAAGGCTCAGGTTGTGGAGGCTGAGTCCCGGTGATGCGGGACCTCCCCAGGGGGCTGGGCCGGTCCAGGCACCAGAACCGTGTCTTGAGCAGTCCAATCGCCAGCTCGACCAGCGGACACATTGACGGGTGGGCCGTGTTGTAGCGAGTCCCAGTGGGTGTCTGTGTCCTCTGCATCAGCCCCCTCCTGAGTGGGTACCCCCTGTCTCCGAGGAGCCACCCCTCCAGCTCTCCCTCAATAACGGCTGGGATCTGTGAACGCTGCAAGATGTTACCGTCATGGACGCTCCCCGGGAATGTGGCACACCCGGAATGATGCACATCTCGTGGTCACAGAGCAGCTGGCCATTGAGGGACTGGTATCCTTAGAAATGGCACCCCACGCCACCGTGGGGAATGCAGAGGCACATACGTGGGTACAACCCACGTTTGGGCAGCACGGTAGCACAGTGGTTAGCACTGTGCCTTCACAGCGCCAGGGTCCCGGGTACGATTCCCCGCTTGGGTCACTGTCTGTGCGGAGTCTGCACGTCCTCCCCGTGTCTGCGTGGGTTTCCTCCGGGTGCTCCGGTTTCCTCCCACAGTCCAAAGATGTGCAGATTGGGTGGATTGGCCATGCTAAATTGCCCTTAATGTCCAAAAAGGTTACAAGGGGTTATTGGGTTACAGGGATAGGGTGGAAGTGAGGGTTTAAGTGGGTTGTTGCAGACTCGATGGGCCGAATGGCCTCGCTCCGCACCGTATGTTCTAAGCGATGGCACCCTGCACTGGGGCATGTCGACCAATGGGGTGAAGCCAAATGGCCCTGCTATCCTGGCTTGCCTGGTCCCAGTGCAAATTGATATACATGTGCACCCTTGCAAATATCACCTGATTTCCAGATGAATTGTATTTGTATTTGGTGCAGTAAGGGTTAAATCTTGGGTTGTGTGTGTGACTGCTGTAGTCACGTTTTTTCAAAATCCTGGTTTAGAAGACAAGCATACACTTTGGCTACAGAGGGATAATTGAAGCAAAGCATCGTAACAGCCTCCCCGAACAGGCGCCAGAATGTGGCGACTAGGGGCTTTTCACTGTAACTTTATTTGAAGCCTACTTGTGACAATAAGTGATTTTCATTTCATTTTCATTTTTTCAAAAGCTGGGCTAATGGAATTTTATTTATATCAAGAAGGTTCCCCAGGGAGTGAATAATTAGAGATACTGGGCTGGATTCTCAGTTTCAGCGACTAAGTGTTGACGACCAAATATTCCGCATGCAACCCTCACCGATTCCGGGACCGGTGAGGGTCTAGCAGTGGCTGAAAATGGCCAGAGGATGGCCGTGCATGCGTACGGCTGGCGACCCGCAATGGTCGCGCAGTACATCATGGCGTCGAATTTGCACGGACGCGACCCCCCTGGGCACCCACCACCAGTCCCCTAGCCCTCGCGGAAGCCCCCCCCCCCCCGCCCCGGCCTGCGGCATGGATCCCGGCTGAGTGTGATGGCGCCGGACACAGTCCGCAGCCGCCACGCCGGGTTCCTGCACAACTGAGACCACATGTGTCCCGCGCAGTCGGCAACTCGGCCCATCGGGGCATCACAAGAGGGCGGGCCGATGATGCGCCAACACGATTGCAACAGCGCTTCTTCTGCCACAAGTCGGAGGAGATTGATTGACTGGAGTCAAACTGGCGCCTGCCCCGATTCGGGCGTCCTCTCTTCCCCATCGGCGATTCCGGTATCGGCGTTGGGCAGCAGAGAATCCCGCCTGATGCACGATCAATGACCACTAAAGCGAGGTTGTAGTCCAACTGAAGGCTTTAATAAGCTAGATGTTTCCCCCAGCAGCTCAGGTACAGAGTGAAGGCTGCTGGGGCGGCACGGGCTCTTGTACCCCGCCTTGCAGGGCGGAGCTACCATACAGCTTGACCAATGGGAAACATACAATATCTACCAATGGTGTTCCAGCATTACCAGGTACCATAATACCTCTACAGAGACTACCACATTCACCCCCTGTTAAAAAAGAGTCCAGCGGGGGTGGTGGCCTGACATTACAGCATGGTAACGTGGTAGAAATTATAGTTATGGTGGTACCGTAATACCTCCGTACAGCATTTTGTAACTATTTACAGATTCACAATTAACTATATACACTTTAAAATGAAGCAATCAGTCGATCGGGGGCCCTGGTCGTCATCTGTGATCATCGGAGCTTCGGTGGTGACTCGTGGAGGCTCGGGCGTCTGTGACTCTGGGAGCGTAGCCTCGATCTCTGTGGCCCTAGACGGCGCTGGTGGGGAAAACGGTTGACCTGGGAAGGGAGCGTCTGCGGGGAGTGTCGGTGGGTGGGGGGCCGAGTCAGGGCTGGAGGAAGGACCGATCCTCCTGTAAGGTGCACTGGTGGGAGGGAGGGTGGGACTGGTGGCTGGGGTGTGCGTGGGGCCCCGACGGGCGGCAGGTCTCATAGGGAGACCGTATCTTGTCGGCCGTCGGGGTACGCCACGTAGGCGCACTGAGGGTTAGCGTGGAGAAGATGGACCCTCTCGACCAACTGGTCCGACTTGTGCGCCCGCACGTGTTTTCGGAGCAGGATGGGTCTGGGAACTGCCAGCCAGGTCGGGAACGACGTCCCAGATGAGGACTTCCTGGGGAAGACAAGGAGACGTCCGTGAGGTGTCTGGTTGGTTGTGGTACAAAGCAGTGACCGGATGGAGTGGAGGGCATCCGGGAGGACTTCCTGCCAGTGAGAGACTGGGAGATTCCTGGACCGTAGGACCAGTTGGACGGTCTTCCAGACCGTTCCGTTCTCCCTCTCCACCTGTCCGTTTCCCCGGGGGTTGAAACTGGTCGTCCTGCTCGAGGCGATGCCCTTGCTGAGCAGGAATTGACGCAGTTCATCGCTCATAATGGAGGACCCCCTATCACTATGTATGTAAGCGGGGAACCCGAACAGTGCAAAGATTCTATGGAGGGCCTTGATGACGGTGGTTGCGGTCATGTCGGGGCAGGAGATGGCGAATGGGAACCGGGAGTACTCGTCAATCACGTTCAGGAAGTACGTGTTGCGGTCGGTGGAGGGGAGGGGGCCTTTGAAGTCCATGCTGAGGCGTTCAAAGGTGATGTGTTGGGTGTTCTGGATCACATACAGGTCACCAACACTTGAAGTAGTGCAACACTATTTTATTAAAAGGTTAACTATTTAAACATACTCTCACTGTGGGTAAATACGATACTAGCTTTAACTAAAGACCTTTGCCTTGTCCTCACCAGTCGATGCACTCAGCACATGGTGAATGTCTGTGTTGCAGGCTGTGAGCTCTGTGCTCCGAGCTGGCTGCTACTAGAATGAGCGGGAACTCTCCTGTCCCCTGTCTTTATAGTGCGTGTGCTCTCACTGGTGATTGGCTGCGGTGTTGTGTATGTTGATTGGTCCCACTGCATGTCTATCAGTGTGTGTTTGCACCATGATATACTGGTGTATATTATGACAAAAGGGACGGAAGCTTTTATCAGGTGCACTTTCTCTGGCCCGTAGAAGTACGGTTTGCCCTCCGCACAGATTTGGCAGTCCCTGGTGACTGTCCTGACCTCCTCGATGGAGTAGGGCAGGTTGCGGGTCTTGATAAAGTGGACAAAGCGAGTGACCCCCAGGTGGCAGAGGTCCTCGTGGAGGGCTCGGAGGCGGTCCACTTGTGCGTTGGCACATGTGCCGCGGGACAGTGTATCAGGAGGCTCGTTTAGCTTCCCGGAACGATACAAGATCTCGTAGTTGTAGGTGGAGAGTTCGATCCTCCACCGCAAGATCTTGTCATTTTTTATCTTGCCCCGCTGTGCATTATCGAATTGGTCAGTGAGGAGAGTAAATCTCCTGCCGGCCAGGTAATGCCTCCAATGTCGCACAGCTTCAACAATGTCTATCGACAGGGAAAAAACTGTGGATTGGATCAGGGGACGGGCCTTGTCCGCATAGTTGGGGACCCACTGGGCATAGTAAGAGAAAAACCCTAGGCAGCGCTTCAGGGCCTTGGAGCAGTGAGGGAGGGGGAACTCCATAAGTGGGCGCATGCGTTCAGGGTCGGGGCCTATAACTCCATTTCGCACTACGTAGCCGAGGATGGCTCGGCGGTCGGTGCTAAACACGCATTTATCCTTGTTATATGTATGGTTAAGGATTTTTGCGGTCTGGAGGAATTTTCGGAGGTTGATGTCGTGGTCCTGATGGTTGTGGCCGTAGATGGTGACATTATCGAGATACGGGAATGTTGCCCGTAAACCGTACCGGTCAACCATTCGGTCCATCTCGCGCTGGAAGACCGAGACCCCGTTAGTGACACCGAAGGGAACCCTTAAGAAGTGATAGAGCCGCCCGTCTGCCCCGAAGGCAGTGTATTTGCGGTCACTAGTGCGGATGGGGAGCTGGTGGTAGGCGGACTTAAGATCCACCGTGGAGAAGACCTTGTAATGCACGATCCTGTTTACCAGGTCGGATATGCCGGGGAGAGGGTACGCGTCCAGCTGCGTAAACCTGTTGATGGTCTGACTGTAGTCGATGACCATCCTATGCTTCTCCCCGGTCTTTACCACCACTACTTGAGCTCTCCAGGGACTGTTGCTCGCTTCAATGATTCCTTCCCTCAGTAGCATTTGGACCTCTGACCTAATAAAGATCCAGTCCCGGTCACTGTACCGTCTGCTCCTGGTGGCGACGGGTTTGCAATCCGGGGTGAGGTTCGCAAACAGAGAAGGTGGATCGACCTTGAGGGTCGCGAGGCCGCAGACAGTGAGGGGGGTATAGGGCTGCCGAATTTGAAAGTTAGACTTTGGAGGTTACACTGGAAGTCTAAACCCAGGTGTGTAGCCGCGCAGAGGTGAGGAAGGACGTAGAGCCGGTAATTTCTAAACTCCCTTCCCTGGACTGTGAGGTTTGCTACACAAAACCCCTTTATCTCTACTGAGTGGGAACCGGAGGCCAGGGAGATTTTTTGATTAACGGGGTGGATGAGGAGAGAACAGCGCCTTACCGTGTCGGGGTGTATGAAGCTCTCCATGCTCCCAGAGTCGATTAGGCAGGATGTCTCGTGCCCGTTGATTAGTACTGTTGTTGTAGCAGTTGAGAGTGTTCGAGGCCGGGACAGATCCAGAGTCACCGAGGCTAATCTCAGCAGTTGAGTATTCTCTTCGGGCGGTGTGTGGTCAGCCGAGCTGGGGTCCTGGGAGTCCAAGATGGCGGCTCCCATTGGTCGCACATGGCTGGGGGAGCTCAAAATGGCGCCGCCCATCCATCGCACGTGGCGTCCGCGGGACAAGATGGCGGCACCCGGGGGCCGCACGGGGACCGTGGAGAGGTTTGCGGTGGCGGTCCGCATTCGCCACCGGATACCGCGGCGACCGCAAGGGCCTGGCATACCTCCACGAAATGGCCCTGTTTACCGCATCCCTTGCAGGTGGATGCGCGGGCCGGGCAGCGCTGCCGGGGGTGCTTGGCCTGCCCGCAAAAGTAGCAGCGGGGACTCCGGGGGGTTTCCAGGCCGCCTTGCAGCGCAGGCCTGTGGGGGGATGGGGGATGTCTCGGGGTCGGCTGCGGAGGGGTTTCACGCTGCCCAGGGGGCTGCCGCGCGGTCGTGAATGTAAGCGTGGGCGTTTCTGGAGGCCACATCCAGGGAGCCTGCAAGGGCCCGTGCCTCCTTGAGGCCTAGGGTGTCTTTTTCCAGCAATCACTGGAGGATTTGGGAGGACAGCATACCTGCCATGAAAGCGTCCCGGATCAAGAGTTCTGTGTGGTCGCTCGCCGAAACCTGCGGGCAGCTGCAGTTTCTCCCCAACACCAGGAGTGCGCGGTAGAATTCTTCCAGCGATTCACAGGGATTTGTCGCCTCGTTGCTAGCAGATGTCGGGCGTAGACCTGGTTTACCGGCGAATATAATGTCCTTTTAGCAGCTCTATTGCTGCATCGAAGTCTTCCGTGTCCTCGATGAGGGTGTAAATTTCCGAGCTCACCCTCGAGTGCAGGACATGCAGTTTCTGTTCTCCCGTGGGTGTGTTATCGGCCATTCCGAGATATCCTTTAAAACACACCAGCCAGTGCTTGAAGGTTGCCGCTGAGTTCGCCGCATGGGGACTGAGTTGCAGACACTCCGGCTTGATTCGGAGCTCCATCCTTTTAATTCTAGCTTATTAAATTGATGCACGATCATTGACCACTAAAGCGAGGTTGTAGTCCAACTGAAGGCTTTAATAAGATGTTTCCCCCAGCAGCTCAGGTATAGAGTGAAGGCTGCTGGGGTGGCACGGGCTCTTATACCCCGCCTTGCAGGGCGGAGCTACCATACAGCTTGACCAATGGGAAACATACAATATCTACCAATGGTGTTCCAGCATTACCAGGTACCGTAATACCTCTACACAGACTACCACACCGCCCATTGTATTTAGCTTTAGTAAGGTGTAGTTAATGGGAGGAGTCAGGTGTTGAGTTTTGGAGTTCAGTTCTGATCTGTCTGTGAACGGACAAACCGTTTCTCTCAAAGCAGTTTAGTTAATATGACTTTTCCTGTGAACAGAACGGAAGTTTCTGAAAAGGTTCGCAGGTTAAACAATAGTTTGACACAGGCAAGAATCCGTAAGCTGGCCCTTGAAGGATCTCTCTCTCTCTCTCTCTCTCTGAAAGTGATTTATCCAACAAATCTCTTTGCAGAAAGTATCCCTGGGTTTGCGAACTCTATTTCGAAGTGGATTCTGCCCTGAGATGGGCTTTGCTTGAATGGAGATAGCAGTTAGTATTTAGCATTCCATTTCATTGTTAAGCATTGTTTAACTGGTAATCCTTATCTATTTTTGTTATGATGTTAAAGTTAGTAATCCTGTGTTAGTATTAAAGTTTGTTTTTGTAAACCACATTGCTATTTCTTTGTGAAATCATTTCTGGAGTGAGATCTCCTTTCCTCACAATCTTACAAAACTAAATAAAACATTGGGGTTTCTGACCAGTGTCCTATCAACTGACGGGATCTGGTTTGGAATCGTAATAATGAGCCTGGGAGATTAATGCTTGGGGGCTCAGCTCCAACTATTTAGATCGACATAAATAACCAGGGAAACGAAATCAGATAGATTGAGGGACAAATTAAAGGGACAGTCCCTTAAAGGTCGCCTTAAACAAAAAGTCAATCACAAATGAGACTTCAAACATCAAATTAAAATGTGATTAAAGGGGTCAATAAGTCATCCCAGCCGCTGATGTGCCCACCAGCCATGGAGGAGCTCAACGGTGCTCAACATACTCCCTCTCCAGGAACGACCGGCCACAAATGTAGCCACGGTCGAGGGGAAGACAGTCGGGTCGGACAACCCCCTCAGTCACCCGCTCCCTGGACCTTTGGCCAGGCCCAGGAGCAGGTTCACAAGAGGTCCTCCTCCTCCCTCGCCCCTGTGGAATCGAACAATCGCTAAAAAGAGAGTGCAGCCTAAAACAACTTAGATGCACATGGTCCACAGACTCCACAAGGCTGGAAAACGACAGGCACCTGAGGAGTCTGTCAACCCAGGCAGTGTATGGCTGTACGGGGCTGCATCACCCTCAATCCCAGCTCCCCGAGGTTAATGAAGAGCGCTCCTCCGTAGAGGGACCTCCATTGGGGACCTACCCCCCCCCACCCCCCCTCCAGATGGCAACATGGCACGCCAATGTGTGTCTGATCGACGGGTGAGGGCAAGGGGATAAAATTGGTGCTGCGGCAGCCCAAGCAGGAAATGCCTCCGCGCAGTGCGAGAGGGCAGGCAGGGCATTTCGGTAAGGCAGGTTGTGGGGCTCCCGAGGGGAGGGGTTTCTGGACAATGTGAAATTCTGTCCAAGCAGTGGTCCGCTCAGACGGGAGTTCACCACACACCTGCCCCGCCTCGAGACCACAGGTGCCATTGGGTCCGAGGATGACCGTTTTGGGGTGACGGATGGCATTGGCTGCGAGCTGGACACTTACTGCCACGGGCTCGACTATTTAGATCAACATAAATAACCAAGTAAATTAAATCAAATAAACTGTGGGATAAAATTAAAGGGTCAGTCCTTTAAAGGGAAACTGCCTGAACCAAGAAATAAATCAAAAATGAAATTGAACATCAAACCAAATTGCGATTAAAGGGTTAAAATTGGGTAGCAATCAATCGCACACTCATGCATTGTAATATTGACTAAATTGGCACAATTGACTCATTAAGGAAGGGTCAGGGAGCTGATTAGGCAGCTGGCCTCTGTTGGGACAGGAGAACAACATCTGATGCGTTAAAGACTGAAATTAAGATGTCAAATTCACCCTCAGAGGGCTCCTCATTCCCCCAGTAAACGATCCTCCCAATTGGCCAGATAGCCTCCCAGATACCCTGACAGCCAGGCCTCCATAACAAGGTCTGCACCTTGACCCTCCAGACAGCGCTTCCCCTCTGGCCTCACTGTACCACCTGAGCGTGGGGCTTCATTCTCACGACACTGGTCCTGTCCCCTGTGTGAGGGTCTTCAGGCCACATGAGGCTGGAATACCCTCCTTCTCACTCTGCCCCTCGCAGCCTGTCCCCTCATGGGCCCCTCTCCCAAGGACCTCACAATTGCCCCCAGTGCTCACCCTGTGGGTTGCCCCTGCTCCCACCCACAGCCTGGAAGGGCAATCCCTCCCCAGCGGCGACATTGTCACAGGCCCAGCGAGGGGGGCAGGGAAGACCCCTTTACCCCTCGAGGCTCACAGCCATGAAGGGCCGCAAAGGCCTGCGAGCCCCCCCCCCCCCCGAGATCCAGGTTCAACTATCTGGGTCCCCTGTGTCCTGCCCACTGCTCCTCTGTGACCGGCACACTGGGTGGTCATGGCAACCAGAGCGCTCACCGTCCGGAGATGGGTTGCCAGGTCCTGGTTTTTAGAAAGCCGGGTGACTGGGAACAGCGACACCTCAAAATTCCCTCCAAGCCCCACAGCATCCTGACTCAATCCGGTCCTTCACTGTGACGGGGTCAGAGCTGGGCAGCAGGGTAACACAATCATCCCCATTCTCCTGCCTTCGCCCCATAACCCCCGATCCTGTCATTGATCAGGAACCTATCGATCTCTGTCTTAAAGACACTCAGTGATTTGGCCTCCACAGCCTTCTGCGGCAAAGAGTTCCACCGATTCACCACCCTCTGGCTGAAGAAATTCCTCCTCATCTCAGTAATAAAATATTAAAAAACAAAGTTCGTATCCCTTCAGTTGAGAAGTTTGAGGGATGATCTGATGGAGATAATTCAACGATTTGATGGAAACTTTATCACAGTCAGGAATCCTGAAACTGCTGCAAAATGGGAAAATGAGAGTGAGGGTATTCCGGGATGAAATCAGGAAACACTTTGTCATGTGACAAGCACGATTGAACGGCCAAACTGCACTGAGTCATCGCGGTAGACAGTGCGATGCCAATCCAGCACATTGTCGGTGGCAGCACTTTGTGGGAAATCTGCATGTTAGAGCGAGACAGCTGGGGCTTGGAGGGAATTTCAAAATACTTTTCACTATACTTCGGGACATGTGACAATTAACCAACCAACCAATCAACCACTCAACCAATCAATCAATCAATCAATTACTTTAATGTGCAGATTCCCGAGGTGTTGGGATCTCCCCCCTTCGTCTCAGAGACCTTGGGCGAGTGCTGTTCAGTGATGGTCTCCACAAACCGGGACCAGAAGGAACGGCACTTGTGGCTGTCTCCCAGGGTGGTACCCTGGCACTGCTGGTGCTACCCTGGCAGTGTCACGGGAGAGTGGAGCTCCTCAGTCAGGAGACCGGGCGATGTGCAGCCTCGGTCGTGCGTTCACTGTGGAGACCCCCTATTGAACCCGAGTGATGTTTGTCAGCACTGTGTACCTGCGCTGCGATCGCCGGGAAAGTGTTGGCTACGGCACTGTGTTCCCATCGAGTTACATCGCACCCACAAGGTTAAGGCAATGATCTCACGTGAACAATTCTAGATTCTGGAGTGGGACGTCAGTTAGATTATCAGCATTCAGGTGGGGGGTGGGGGAGGGCCTCTGTTGGAAAAGGGAGAGGGATATGGGCTTAGATTCCAGATCAACGCTGATTGACGAGCTGAAAGGTAGAACAGACTCAAGGGGCAAATGCTTCCGCCACCCGAATTCGTGGGCGGTTTGCAGACCCATCCCCAATGCCAGTCCCTGACCTCTGTCATTGCACCGTGCACCGCTCTGTGATATAGAGCAGTTTGTGTACACCCTCACTCTGCTGTTTGCAGTGAGGGGGGGAGACCCTCACTCTGCTGTTTGCAGTGAGGGGGGGAGACCCTCACTCTGCTGTTTGCAGTGAGGGGGGGAGGCCCTCACTCTGCTGTTTGCAGTGAGGGGGGGAGACCCTCACTCTGCTGTTTGCAGTGAGGGGGGGAAACAATCACTCTGCTGTTTGCAGTGAGGGGGGGAGACCCTCACTCTGCTGTTTGCAGTGAGGGGGGGAGACGCTCACTCTGCTGTTTGGAGTGAGGGGGGGAGACCCTCAGTCTGCTGTTTGCAGTGAGGGGGGACGGAGACCCTCACTCTGCTGTTTGCAGTGAGGGGGGGAGACGCTCACTCTGCTGTTTGGAGCGAGGGGGGGAGACGCTCACTCTGCTGTTTGCAGTGAGGGGGGGACGGAGACCCTCACTCTGCTGTTTGCAGTGAGGGGGGGAGACGCTCACTCTGCTGTTTGCAGTGAGGGGGGGAGACGCTCACTCTGCTGTTTGCAGTGAGGGGGGGAGATGCTCACTCTGCTGTTTGCAGTGAGGGGGGGACGGAGACCCTCACTCTGCTGTTTGCAGTGAGGGGGGGAGACCCTCACCCTGCTGTTTGGAGTGAGGGGGGACGGAGACACTCACTCTGCTGTTTGGAGTGAGGGGGGAGACCCTCACTCTGCTGTTTGGAGTGGGGGCGGAGACCCTCACTCTGCTGTTTGGAGTGAGGGGGGGAGACGCTCACTCTGCTGTTTGGAGTGGGGGCGGAGACCCTCACTCTGCTGTTTGGAGTGAGGGGACAGAGACCCTCACTCGGCTGTTTGCAGTGAGGGGGGGGAGACCCTCACTCTTCTGTTTGGAGTGAGGGGGGGACGGAGACCCTCACTCTGCTGTTTGGAGTGAGGGGACAGAGACCCTCACTCTGCTGTTTGGAGTGAGGGGGGAGACCCTCACTCTGCTGTTTGCAGTGAGGGGGGGAGACCCTCACTCTGCTGTTTGCAGTGAGGGGGGGAGACCCTCACTCTTCTGTTTGGAGTGAGGGGGGACGGAGACCCTCACTCTGCTGTTTGCAGTGAGGGGGGTAGACCCTCACTCTGCTGTTTGGAGTGAGGGGGGGAGACCCTCACTCTGCTGTTTGGAGTGAGGGGGGGGAGACCCTCACTCTGCTGTTTGGAGTGAGGGGGGAGAACCTCACTCTGCTGTTTGGAGTGAGGGGGGAGACGCTCACTCTGCTGTTTGGAGTGAGGGGAGTGGAGACCCTCACTCTGCTGTTTGGAGTGAGGGGGAGACCCTCACTCTGCTGTTTGGAGTGAGGGGGGGAGACACTCACTCTGCTGTTTGAGTGAGGGGCGGAGACCCTCACTCTGTTGTTTGGAGTGAGGGGGGGAGACCCTCACTCTGCTGTTTGGAGTGAGGGGGAGACCCTCACTCTGCTGTTTGGAGTGAGGGGGGGAGACCCTCACTCTGCTGTTTGGAGTGAGGGGGGGAGACACTCACTCTGCTGTTTGGAGTGAGGGGGGGAGACCCTCACTCTGCTGTTTGGAGTGAGGGGGGGAGACACTCACTCTGCTGTTTGGAGTGAGGGGCGGAGACCCTCACTCTGCTGTTTGGAGTGAGGGGGGGAGACCCTCACTCTGCTGTTTGGAGTGAGGGGGGGAGACACTCACTCTGCTGTTTGGAGTGAGGGGCGGAGACCCTCACTCTGCTGTTTGTAGTGTGGGGGGAGACCCTCACTCTGCTGTTTGGAGTGAGGGGGGGACGGAGACCCTCACTCTGCTGTTTGGAGTGAGGGGGGGAGACCCTCACTCTGCTGTTTGGAGTGAGGGGGGGGAGACCCTCACTCTGCTGTTTGGAGTGAGGGGGGGACGGAGACCCTCACTCTGCTGTTTGGAGTGAGGGGGGAGACCCTCACTCTGCTGTTTGGTGTGAGGGGGACGGAGACCCTCACTCTGCTGTTTGGAGTGAGGGGGGTAGACCCTCACTCTGCTGTTTGGAGTGAGGGCGGAGACCCTCACTCTGCTGTTTGGAGTGAGGGCGGAGACCCTCACTCTGCTGTTTGGAGTGAGGGGGGAGACCCTCACTCTGCTGTTTGGAGTGAGGGGGGACGGAGACCCTCACTCTGCTGTTTGGAGTGAGGGGGGAGACCCTCACTCTGTTGTTTGGAGTGAGGGGGAGGGGGACCCTCACTCTGCTGTTTGGAGTGAGGGGGGGAGACCCTCACTCTGCTGTTTGCAGTGAGGGGGGGAGACCCTCACTCTGCTGTTTGCAGTGAGGGGGGGAGACCCTCACTCTGTTGTTTGGAGTGAGGGGGAGGGGGACCCTCACTCTGCTGTTTGGAGTGAGGGGGGGAGACCTTCACTCTGCTGTTTGGAGTGAGGGGGAGGGGGACCCTCACTCTGCTGTTTGGAGTGAGGGGGGGAGACCCTCACTCTGCTGTTTGCAGTGAGGGGGGGAGACCCTCACTCTGCTGTTTGTAGTGTGGGGGGGGAGACCCTCACTCTGCTGTTTGGAGTGGGGGGGGTGAGACCCTCACACAGCTGTTTGGAGTGAGGGGGGAGGCGGAGACCCTCACTCTGCTGTTTGTAGTGGGGGGGGTGAGACCCTCACTCTGCTGTTTGGAGTGAGAGGGGACAGAGATCCTAACTCTGTTGTTTCGAATGAGGGGAGGGGAGACCCTCACTCTGTTGTTTGGAAAGAGGGGGGACGGAAACCCTCACTCTGCTGTTTGTAGTGTGGGGGGGGAGACCCTCACTCTGCTGTTTGAGTGAGGGGGGGAGACCCTCACTCTGCTGTTTGGAGTAAGGGGGGGGGGGAGACCCTCACTCTGCTGTTTGGAGTGAGGGGGGGGAGACCCTCACTCTGCTGTTTGCAGTGAGGGGGGGAGACCCTCACTCTGCTGTTTGGAGTGAGGGGGGGAGACCCTCACTCTGCTGTTTGGAGTGAGGGGGGAGACCCTCACTCTGCTGTTTGGAGTGAGGGGGGACGGAGACCCTCACTCTGCTGTTTGGAGTGAGGGGGGACGGAGACCCTCACTCTGCTGTTTGTAGTGAGGGGGACAGAGTCCCTCACTCTGCTGTTTGGAGTGAGGGGGGAATGGAGACCCTCACTCTTCTGTTTGGAGTGAGGGGGGAGACCCTCACTCTGCTGTTTGGAGTGAGGGGGACAGAGACCCTCACTCTGCTGTTTGGAGTGAGGGGGGAGACCCTCACTCTGTTGTTTGGAGTGAGGGGGGACGGAGACCCTCACTCTGCTATTTGGAGTGAGGGGGGGAGACCCTCACTCTGCTGTTTGGAGTGAGGGAGGGAGACCCTCACTCTGCTGTTTGGAGTGAGGGGGGGGGAGACCCTCACTCTGCTGTTTGGAGTGAGGGGGGACGGAGACCCTCACTCTGCTGTTTGGAGTGAGGGGGGACGGAGACCCTCACTCTGCTGTTTGGAGTGAGGGGGGGAGACCCTCACTCTGCTGTTTGGAGTGAGGGGGGAGACCCTCACTCTGCTGTTTGGAGTGAGGGGGAGACCCTCACTCTGCTGTTTGGAATGAGGGGGGAGACCCTCACTCTGCTGTTTGGAGTGGGGGGGGGAGACCCTCACTCCGCTGTTTGGAGTGAGGGGGGAGACCCTCACTCTGCTGTTTGGAGTGAGGGGGAGACCCTCACTCTGCTGTTTGGAATGAGGGGGGAGAC
Organism: Scyliorhinus torazame; assembly: GCF_047496885.1. NCBI lineage: Eukaryota > Metazoa > Chordata > Chondrichthyes > Carcharhiniformes > Scyliorhinidae > Scyliorhinus > Scyliorhinus torazame. Next base: position 418,485,070 of record NC_092707.1, read on the forward strand.
CCTCACTCTGCTGTTTGGAGTGAGGGGGGGAGACCCTCACTCTGCTGTTTGGAGTGGGGGGGGGAGACCCTCACTCTGCTGTTTGGAGTGAGGGGGGAGACCCTCACTCTGCTATTTGGAGTGAGGGGGGGAGACCCTCACTCTGCTGTTTGGAGTGAGGAGGGGAGACCCTCACTCTGCTGTTTGGAGTGAGGAGGGGAGACCCTCACTCTGCTGTTTGGAGTGAGGGGGACAGAGATCCTCACTCAGCTGTTTGGAGTGAGGGGGGGGGAGACCCTCACTCTGCTGTTTGGAGTGAGGGGGGGAGACCCTCACTCTGCTGTTTGGTGTGAGGGGGGAGACCCTCACTCTGCTGTTTGGAGTGAGGGGGGACGGAGACTCTCACTCTGCTGTTTGGAGTGAGGGGGGGAGACCCTCACTCTGCTGTTTGCAGTGAGGGGGGACGGAGACCCTCACTCTGCTGTTTGGAGTGAGGGGGGGAGACCCTCACTCTGCTGTTTGCAGTGAGGGGGGACGGAGACCCTCACTCTGCTGTTTGGAGTGAGGGGGGGAGACCCTAACTCTGCTGTTTGGAGTGAGGGGGACAGAGACCCTCACTCTGCTGTTTGGAGTGAGGGGTAGACCCTCACTCTGCTGTTTGGAGTGAGGGGGGACGGAGACCCTCACTCTGCTGTTTGGAGTGAGGGGGGGAGACCCTCACTCTGCTGTTTGGAGTGAGGGGGGGAGACCCTCACTCTGCTGTTTGGAGTGAGGAGGGGAGACCCTCACTCTGCTGTTTGGAGTGAGGGGCGAGGGAGACCCTCACTCTGCTGTTTGGAGTGAGGGGGGGAGACCCTCACTCTGCTGTTTGGAGTGAGGGGCGAGGGAGACCCTCACTCTGCTGTTTGGAGTGAGGGGGGAGACCCTCACTCTGCTGTTTGCAGTGAGGGGGGAGACCCTCACTCTGCTGTTTGGAGTGAGGGGCGAGGGAGACCCTCACTCTGCTGTTTGGAGTGAGGGGGGAGACCCTCACTCTGCTGTTTGCAGTGAGGGGGGGAGACCCTCACTCTGCTGTTTGGAATGAGGGGGGGAGACCCTCACTCTGCTGTTTGGAGTGAGGGGGACGGAGACCCTCACTCTGCTGTTTGGAGTGAGGGGGGGAGACCCTCACTCTGCTGTTTGGAATGAGGGGGGAGACCCTCACTCTGCTGTTTGGAGTGAGGGGGGGGAGACCCTCACTCTGCTGTTTGGAGTGGGGGGGGGAGACCCTCACTCTGCTGTTTGGAGTGAGGGGGGAGACCCTCACTCTGCTGTTTGGAGTGGGGGGGGGAGACCCTCACTCTGCTGTTTGGAGTGGGGGGGGGAGACCCTCACTCCGCTGTTTGGAGTGGGGGGGGGAGACCCTCACTCTGCTGTTTGGAGTGAGGGGGGAGACCCTCACTCTGCTGTTTGGAGTGAGGGGGGGAGACCCTCACTCTGCTGTTTGGAGTGAGGGGGACGGAGACCCTCACTCTGCTGTTTGGATTGAGGGGGGACGGAGACCCTCACTCTGCTGTTTGGAGTGAGGGGGGGAGACCCTCACTCTGCTGTTTGGAGGGAGTGGGGGAGACCCTCACTCTGTTGTTTGGAGTGAGGGGGGGAGACCCTCACTCTGTTGTTTGGAGTGAGGGGGGACGGAGACCCTCACTCTGCTGTTTGGAGTGAGGGGGGACGGAGACCCTCACTCTGTTGTTTGGAGTGAGGGGGAGGGAGACCCTCACTCTGCTGTTTGGAGTGAGGGGGGACGGAGACCCTCACTCTGCTGTTTGGAGTGAGGGGGGACGGAGACCCTCACTCTGTTGTTTGGAGTGAGGGGGAGGGAGACCCTCACTCTGCTGTTTGGTGTGAGGGGGGAGACCCTCACTCTGCTGTTTGGAGTGAGGGGGACGGAGACCCTCACTCTGCTGTTTGGAGTGAGGGGGGGAGACCCTCACTCTGTTGTTTGGAGTGTGGGGGGGAGACCCTCACTCTGCTGTTTGGAGTGAGGGGGGGAGACCCTCACTCTGCTGTTCGGAGTGAGGGGGACGGAGACCCTCACTCTGCTGTTTGGATTGAGGGGGGACGGAGACCCTCACTCTGCTGTTTGGAGTGAGGGGGGAGACCCTCACTCTGCTGTTTGGAGTGAGGGGGAGACCCTCACTCTGCTGTTTGGAGTGAGGGTGGGAGACCCTCACTCTGCTGTTTGGAGTGAGGGGGGACGGAGACCCTCATTCTGTTGTTTGGAGTGAGGGGGGGAGACCCTCACTCTGCTGTTTGGAGTGAGGGGGGGAGACCCTCACTCCGCTGTTTGGAGTGAGGGGGGAGACCCTCACTCTGCTGTTTGGAGTGGGGGGGGGAGACCCTCACTCCGCTGTTTGGAGTGGGGGGGGGGAGACCCTCACTCTGCTGTTTGGAGTGAGGGGGGAGACCCTCACTCTGCTATTTGGAGTGAGGGGGGGAGACCCTCACTCTGCTGTTTGGAGTGAGGGGGGGGGAGACCCTCACTCTGCTGTTTGGAGTGAGGGGGGGAGACCCTCACTCTGCTGTTTGGAGTGAGGAGGGGAGACCCTCACTCTGCTGTTTGGAGTGAGGGGGGGGGAGACCCTCACTCTGCTGTTTGGTGTGAGGGGGGGACGGAGACTCTCACTCTGCTGTTTGGAGTGAGGGGGGACGGAGACCCTCACTCTGTTGTTTGGAGTGAGGGGGGAGACCCTCACTCTGCTGTTTGGAGTGAGGGGGGGAGACCCTCACTCTGCTGTTTGGAGTGAGGGGGGGGGGAGACCCTCACTCTGCTGTTTGGAGTGAGGGGGGGAGACCCTCACTCTGCTGTTTGGAGTGAGGGGGGGAGACCCTCACTCTGCTGTTTGGAGTGAGGGGGGGAGACCCTCACTCTGCTGTTTGGAATGAGGGGGACAGAGACCCTCACTCTGCTGTTTGCAGTGAGGGGGGACGGAGACCCTCACTCTGCTGTTTGCAGTGAGGGGGGGAGACCCTCACTCTGCTGTTTGGAGTGAGGGGGGACGGAGACCCTCACTCTGCTGTTTGGAGTGAGGGGGGGAGACCCTCACTCTGCTGTTTGGAGTGAGGGGGGACGGAGACCCTCACTCTGTTGTTTGGAGTGAGGGGGGGAGACCCTCACTCTGCTGTTTGGAGTGAGGGGGGGAGACCCTCACTCTGCTGTTTGGAGTGAGGGGGGGAGACCCTCACTCTGCTGTTTGGAGTGAGGGGGGGAGACCCTCACTCTGCTGTTTGGAGTGAGGGGCGAGGGAGACCCTCACTCTGCTGTTTGGAGTGAGGGGGGGAGACCCTCACTCTGCTGTTTGGAGTGAGGGGCGAGGGAGACCCTCACTCTGCTGTTTGGAGTGAGGGGGAGACCCTCACTCTGCTGTTTGGAATGAGGGGGGAGACCCTCACTCTGCTGTTTGGAGTGGGGGGGGGAGACCCTCACTCCGCTGTTTGGAGTGAGGGGCGAGGGAGACCCTCACTCTGCTGTTTGGAGTGAGGGGGAGACCCTCACTCTGCTGTTTGGAATGAGGGGGGGAGACCCTCACTCTGCTGTTTGGAGTGAGGGGGAGACCCTCACTCTGCTGTTTGGAGTGAGGGGGGGACGGAGACCCTCACTCTGCTGTTTGTAGTGAGGGGGGGAGACCCTCACTCTGCTGTTTGGAATGAGGGGGGAGACCCTCACTCTGCTGTTTGGAGTGAGGGGCGAGGGAGACCCTCACTCTGCTGTTTGGAGTGAGGGGGAGACCCTCACTCTGCTGTTTGGAATGAGGGGGGAGACCCTCACTCTGCTGTTTGGAGTGAGGGGGAGACCCTCACTCTGCTGTTTGGAATGAGGGGGGAGACCCTCACTCTGCTGTTTGGAGTGGGGGGGGGAGACCCTCACTCCGCTGTTTGGAGTGGGGGGGGGGAGACCCTCACTCTGCTGTTTGGAGTGAGGGGGACGGAGACCCTCACTCTGCTGTTTGGAGTGAGGGGGACGGAGACCCTCACTCTGCTGTTTGGAGTGAGGGGGGGACGGAGACCCTCACTCTGCTGTTTGGAGTGAGGGGGGGAGACCCTCACTCCGCTGTTTGGAGTGGGGGGGGGAGACCCTCACTCTGCTGTTTGGAGTGAGGGGGACGGAGACCCTCACTCTGCTGTTTGGAGTGAGGGGGACGGAGACCCTCACTCTGCTGTTTGGAGTGAGGGGGGGACGGAGACCCTCACTCTGTTGTTTGGAGTGAGGGGGGGAGACCCTCACTCTGCTGTTTGGAGTGAGGGGGATGGAGTCCCTCACTCTGCTGTTTGCAGTGAGGGGGACGGAGACCCTCACTCTGCTGTTCGGAGTGAGGGGGACGGAGACCCTCACTCTGCTGTTTGGAGTGAGGGGGGGGAGACCCTCACTCTGCTGTTTGGAGTGAGGGGGGGACGGAGACCCTCACTCTGTTGTTTGGATTGAGGGGGGAGACCCTCACTCTGCTGTTTGGAGTGAGGGGGGACGGAGACCCTCACTCTGCTGTTTGGAGTGAGAGGGGAGACCATCACTCTGCTGTTTGGAGTGAGGGGGGGGAGACCCTCACTCTGCTGTTTGGAGTGAGGGGGGGGACGGAGACCCTCACTCTGCTGTTTGGAGTGAGGGGGGAGACCCTCACTCTGCTGTTTGGAGTGAGGGGGGAGACCATCACTCTGCTGTTTGGAGTGAGGGGGGAGACCCTCACTCTGCTGTTTGGAGTGAGGGGGGAGACCCTCACTCTGCTGTTTGGAGTGAGGGGGGAGACCCTCACTCTGCTGTTTGGAGTGAGGGGGGAGACCCTCACTCTGCTGTTTGGAGTGAGGGGGGGACGGAGACCCTCACTCTGCTGTTTGGAGTGAGGGGGGGACGGAGACCCTCACTCTGCTGTTTGTAGTGTGGGGGGGGAGACCCTCACTCTGCTGTTTGGAGTGAGGGGAGTGGAGACCCTCACTCTGCTGTTTGGAGTGGGGGGGGGAGACCCTCACTCTGCTGTTTGGAGTGAGGGGGGGACGGAGACCCTCTCTCTGCCTTTTGGAGTGAGGGGGATGGAGACCCTCACTCTGTTGTTTGGAGTGAGGGGAGTGGAGACCCTCACTCTGCTGTTTGGAGTGAGGGGAGGGGAGACCCTCACTCTGCTGTTTGGAGTGAGGGGGGGGAGACCCTCACTCTGCTGTTTGGAGTGAGGGGGGGAGACCCTCACTCTGCTGTTTGGAGTGAGGGGAGTGGAGACCCTCACTCTGCTGTTTGGAGTGAGGGGAGTGGAGACCCTCACTCTGCTGTTTGGAGTGAGGGGAGGGGAGACCCTCACTCTGCTGTTTGGAGTGAGGGGGAGGGGGACCCTCACTCTGCTGTTTGCAGTGAGGGGGGGGGAGACCCTCACTCTGCTGTTTGGAGTGAGGGGGGGAGACACTCACTCTGCTGTTTGGAGTGAGGGGGGGAGACCCTCACTCTGCTGTTTGGAGTGAGGGGGAGGGGGACCCTCACTCTGCTGTTTGGAGTGAGGGGGGGAGACCCTCACTCTGCTGTTTGTAGTGTGGGGGGGGGGACCCTCACTCTGCTGTTTGGAGTGAGGGGGGGAGACCCTCACTCTGCTGTTTGGAGTGAGAGGGGACAGAGATCCTAACTCTGTTGTTTCGAATGAGGGGGGACGGAAACCCTCACTCTGCTGTTTGTAGTGAGGGGGAGAGACCCTCACTCTGCTGTTTGGAGTAAGGGGGGGAGACCCTCACTCTGCTGTTTGTAGTGAGGGGGAGAGACCCTCACACTGCTGTTTGGAGTAAGGGGGGGAGACCCTCACTCTGCTGTTTGTAGTGAGGGGGAGAGACCCTCACACTGCTGTTTGGAGTAAGGGGGGGAGACCCTCACTCTGCTGTTTGGAGTAAGGGGGGGAGACCCTCACTCTGCTGTTTGGAGTGAGGGGGACAGAGTCCCTCACTCTGCTGTTTGGAGTGAGGGGGACAGAGACCCTCACTCTGCCGTTTGGAGTGAGGGGGACAGAGACCCTCACTCTGCTGTTTGGAGTGAGGGTGGACGGAGACCCTCACTCTGCTGCTTTGAGTGAGGGGGTGACAGAGACTCTCACTCTGCTGTTTGGAGTGAGGGGGTGACAGAGACCCTCACTCTGCTGTTTGGAGTGAGGGGGTGACAGAGACCCTCACTCTGCTGTTTGGAGTGAGGGGGGGAGACCCTCACTCTGCTGTTTGGAATGAGGGGGGGAGACCCTCACTCTGCTGTTTGGAGTGAGGGGGGGAGACCCTCACTCTGCTGTTTGGAGTGAGGGGGACAGAGACCCTCACTGTGCTGTTTGGAGTGAGGGGGGGGGGGAGACCCTCACTCTGCTGCTTTGAGTGAGGGGGTGACAGAGACTCTCACTCTGCTATTTGGAGTGAGGGGGGGAGACCCTCACTCTGCTGTTTGGAGTGAGGGGGGAGACCCTCACTCTGCTGTTTGGAGTGAGGGGGGAGACCCTCACTCTGCTGTTTGGAGTGAGGGGGGACGGAGACCCTCACTCTGCTGTTTGGAGTGAGGGGGGAGACCCTCACTCTGCTGTTTGGAGTGAGGGGGACGGAGACCCTCACTCTGCTGTTTGGAGTGAGGGTGGACGGAGACCCTCACTCTGCTGTTTGGAGTGAGGGTGGACGGAGACCCTCACTCTGCTGTTTGGAGTGAGGGGGTGACAGAGACCCTCACTCTGCTGTTTGGAGTGAGGGTGGACGGAGACCCTCACTCTGCTGTTTGGAGTGAGGGTGGACGGAGACCCTCACTCTGCTGTTTGGAGTGAGGGGGACAGAGACCCTCACTCTGCTGTTTGGAGTGAGGGGGTGACAGAGACCCTCACTCTGCTGTTTGGAGTGAGGGGGGACGGAGACCCTCACTCTGCTGTTTGGAGTGAGGGGGGGAGACCCTCACTCTGCTGTTTGGAGTGAGGAGGGGAGACCCTCACTCTGCTGTTTGGAGTGAGGGGGACAGAGATCCTCACTCTGCTGTTTGGAGTGAGGGGGGGGATGGAGTCCCTCACTCTGCTGTTTGGAGTGAGGGGGGGGGAGACCCTCACTCTGCTGTTCGGAGTGAGGGGGACGGAGACCCTCACTCTGCTGTTTGGAGTGAGGGGGGGAGACGCTCACTCTGCTGTTTGGAGTGAGGGGGGACGGAGACCCTCACTCTGCTGTTTTGAGTGAGGGGGGACGGAGACACTCACTCTGCTGTTTGGAGTGAGGGGGGAGTCCCTCACTCTGCTGTTTGGAGTGAGGGGGGGGGAGACCCTCACTCTGCTGTTTGGAGTGAGGGGGGGAGACCCTCACTCTGCTGTTTGGAGTGAGGGGGGGAGACCCTCACTCTGCTGTTTGGAGTGAGGAGGGGAGACCCTCACTCTGCTGTTTGGAGTGAGGGGGGGAGACCCTCACTCTGCTGTTTGGAGTGAGGGGGGAGACCCTCACTCTGCTGTTTGGAGTGAGGGGGGGGAGACCCTCACTCTGCTGTTTGGTGTGAGGGGGGGGAGACCCTCACTCTGCTGTTTGGAGTGAGGGGCGAGGGAGACCCTCACTCTGCTGTTTGGAGTGAGGGGGGACGGAGACCCTCACTCTGCTGTTTGCAGTGAGGGGGAGGACACTCACTCTGCTGTTTGGAGTGAGGGAGGGGAGACCCTCACTCTGCTGTTTGGAGTGAGGGGGGACGGAGACCCTCACTCTGCTGTTTGGAGTGAGGGGGACAGAGACCCTCACTCTGCTGTTTGGAGTGAGGGGGGGAGACCCTCACTCTGCTGTTTGGAGTGAGGGGGGACGGAGACCCTCACTCTGCTGTTTGGAGTGAGGGGGGAGACCCTCACTCTGCTGTTTGGAGTGAGGGGGGGGAGACCCTCACTCTGCTGTTTGGAGTGAGGGGGGACGGAGACCCTCACTCTGCTGTTTGGAGTGAGGGGGGACGGAGACCCTCACTCTGCTGTTTGGAGTGAGGGGGGGAGACCCTCACTCTGCTGTTTGGAGTGAGGGGGGAGACCCTCACTCTGCTGTTTGGAGTGAGGAGGGGAGACCCTCACTCTGCTGTTTGGAGTGAGGGGGGGGAGACCCTCACTCTGCTGTTTGGAGTGAGGGGGGGGAGACCCTCACTCTGCTGTTTGGATTGAGGGGGGAGACCCTCACTCTGCTGTTTGGAGTGAGGGGGGGAGACCCTCACTCTGCTGTTTGGAGTGAGGGGGGGAGACCCTCACTCTGCTGTTTGGAGTGGGGGGGGGAGACCCTCACTCTGCTGTTTGGAGTGAGGGGGGGACGGAGACCCTCACTCTGCTGTTTGGAGTGGGGGGGGGAGACCCTCACTCTGCTGTTCGGAGTGAGGGGGGGGAGACCCTCACTCTGCTCTTTGGAGTGAGGGGGAGACCCTCACTCTGCTGTTTGGAGTGAGGGTGGGAGACCCTCACTCTGCTGTTCGGAGTGAGGGGGACGGAGACCCTCACTCTGCTGTTTGGAGTGAGGGGGGAGACCCTCACTCTGCTGTTTGGAGTGAGGGGGAGACCCTCACTCTGCTGTTTGGAGTGAGGGTGGGAGACCCTCACTCTGCTGTTCGGAGTGAGGGGGACGGAGACCCTCACTCTGCTGTTTGGAGTGAGGGGGAGACCCTCACTCTGCTGTTCGGAGTGAGGGGGATGGAGACCCTCACTCTGCTGTTTGGAGTGAGCGGGGGGAGACCCTCACTCTGCTGTTTGCAGTGAGGGGGGACGGAGACCCTCACTCTGCTGTTTGCAGTGAGGGGGGAGACCCTCACTCTGCTGTTTGGAGTGAGGGGGACGGAGACCCTCACTCTGCTGTTTGGAGTGAGGGGGGAGACCCTCACTCTGCTGTTTGGAGTGAGCGGGGGGAGACCCTCACTCTGCTGTTTGCAGTGAGGGGGGACGGAGACCCTCACTCTGCTGTTTGGAGTGAGGGGGGAGACCCTCACTCTGTTATTTCGAGTGAGGGGGGACGGAGACCCTCACTCTGCTGTTTGGAATGAGGGGGGGAGACCCTCACTCTGCTGTTTGGAGTGAGGGGGACGGAGACCCTCACTCTGCTGTTTGGAGTGGGGGGGGGAGACCCTCACTCTGCTGTTCGGAGTGAGGGGGACGGAGACCCTCACTCTGCTGTTTGGAGTGAGGGGGGAGACCCTCACTCTGCTGTTTGGAGTGAGGGGGGAGACCCTCACTCTGTTATTTCGAGTGAGGGGGGACGGAGACCCTCACTCTGCTGTTTGGAGTGAGGGGGGGAGACCCTCACTCTGCTGTTCGGAGTGAGGGGGACGGAGACCCTCACTCTGTTGTTTGGAGTGAGGGGGGGAGACCCTCACTCTGCTGTTCGGAGTGAGGGGGACGGAGACCCTCACTCTGCTGTTTGGAGTGAGGGGGGAGACCCTCACTCTGCTGTTTGGAGTGAGGGGGGAGACCCTCACTCTGTTATTTCGAGTGAGGGGGGACGGAGACCCTCACTCTGCTGTTTGGAGTGAGGGGGGACGGAGACCCTCACTCTGCTGTTTGGAGTGAGGGGGGAGACCCTCACTCTGCTGTTTGGAGTGAGGGGGATGGAGTCCCTCACTCTGCTGTTTGGAGTGGGGGGGGGAGACCCTCACTCTGCTGTTTGGAGTGAGGGGGGAGACCCTCACTCTGCTGTTTGGAGTGAGGGGGGAGACCCTCACTCTGCTGTTTGGAGACGGGGGGGAGCCCCTCACTCTGCTGTTTGGAGTGAGGGGGGAGCCCCTCACTCTGCTGTTTGGAGTGAGGGGGGACGGAGACCCTCACTCTGCTGTCTGCAGTGAGGGGGGGAGACGCTCACTCTGCTGTTTGGAGTGAGGGGGGGAGACACTCACTCTGCTGTTTGGAGTGAGGGGGGGAGACCCTCACTCTGCTGTTTGGAGTGAGGGGGGGAGACACTCACTCTGCTGTTTGGAGTGAGGGGGGAGACCCTCACTCTGCTGTTTGGAGTGAGGGGGACGGAGACCCTCACTCTGCTGTTTGGAGTGAGGGGGGGAGACACTCACTCTGCTGTTTGGAGTGAGGGGGGACCCTCACTCTGCTGTTTGGAGTGAGGGGGGACGGAGACCCTCACTCTGTTGTTTGGAGTGAGGGGGGAGACCCTAACTCTGCTGTTTCGAGTGAGGGGGGAGACCCTCTCTCTGCTGTTTGGAGTGAGGGGGGGGAGACCCTAACTCTGCTGTTTCGAGTGAGGGGGGAGACCCTCTCTCTGCTGTTTCGAGTGAGGGGGGAGACCCTCTCTCTGCTGTTTGGAGTGAGCGGGGGGAGACCCTCACTCTGCTGTCTGGAGTGAGGGGGGCAGACCCTCACTCTGCTCTTTGGAGTGATGGGGGAGAGACCCTCACTCTGCTCTTTGGAGTGAGGGGGGAGACCCTCACTCTGCTGTTTGGGATGGCGGGTGATGTAGACCCTCACTCTGCTGTTTGGAGTGAGGGGGGAGACCCTCACTCTGCTGTTTGGAGTGACGGCGGGACGGAGACTCTCACTCTGCTGTTTGGGATGGGGGGGTGAGTGATGTAGACCCTCACTCTGCTGTTTGGAGTGAGGGGGGGATGGAGACCCTCACTATGCTGTTTGGAGTGAGGGCGCGACGGAGACTCTCACTCTGCTGTTTGGAGTGACGGCGGGACGGAGACCCTCACTCTGCTGTTTGGGATGGGGGTGGGTGATGTAGACCCTCTCTCTGCTCTGTGTGGTGTGTATATTAACAGCAGCGATTATTGTCCGGGGAGTGAATGAGCAGGGTTGTGAGCTGTGCTAAATGGAGCTGCAGTGTGATCTGCTCCAGGAACTATTAAAGGAAAAAAATATAATGTAATATCCGCTGGGATGTCATTAGGAGTAGAGAAATGCAACAGAGGCTCATTCATCCTTGTAAACATGTTATTGGGCAAATCAGCTTAATGATGGAACAGCTGCCTTCTGCACATCTTTAACCCTTTCCGAGTGAAGGCAGCTGCTCCCTGCTCATCCTTAGTCTTCACTCTTCATTGATCAGAGTTTGCACAAACCGAGCTGTGACCTCTCGAAATATCACGGTGCAGCCGTCACTGCGATCTGCATCACAATAACAACCCCGCTTTAAATAGCATTTTAGTCCATCTCCACAGAAACGCATTCAAAGAAAATTATACACCTCTCCCAAAGAGACAATAGAATGAAAAACAGATCCTGCAGCTTCTGGCAGAGAAACATTTCAGCAACATCTGGTGAAATGTCATCGAAAATGAGCGATTTGGACATGAGTTTGGGAATTTTAAAATGGAATGGTTGCTGGACTGGGAGTGGGTGATTTACAGGGATGGTGCGGGGGTGGGTTAGGATTCGGGGGGCAGCGTTTGGGAATACGGGATGCAGGCTGACAGTTTTCGAATCCGCCACTTACAAAGACACGATGAGGGTTTCAGTGATTGTGTCAGGCAAATTAAAATGAAGGACAAGTTGACTTTGTCTGGAGGAGGAAGTGTACCTAACATTAACGCAGCAAAGAAGAGGGAAAGAGGAGAACCTGGAAAGATGTCAGATACTGGAGGGATATTAAAGATGGCAATACTTGCTGTCCTTGCAACAACACTCATCCCAAGAACAAAGAACAATACAGCACAGGAACAGGCCCTTCGGCCCTCCAAGCCCGTACTGGTCATGATACCAACCTTTGCCAAAACCCTCAGCACTTCCTTGTGCCGTGTCCCTCTATCCCCGTCCTATCCATGTGTTTGTCAAGATGCCTTTTGAACGCCGTTAATGTATCTGTTTCCACAGCCTCCCCTGGCCACGCGTTCCAGACACTCACCACCCTCTGTGCAAAAAACCTGCCTCACACATCTCCTCTAAACTTTGCCCCACGGACCTTAACCCTATGCCCCCTGGTGACTGACCCCTCCACCCTGGGAAAGAGTGCCTGCCCATCCACTCTATCCATGCCCCTCATAATCTTGTCGACCTCTATCAGGTCACCGCTCAACCTCCGTCTTTCTAATGAAAACAGTCCGAGTCTATTCAGCCTCTCCACATAGCTAACACCCTCCAGACCAGGCAACATCCTGATAAACCTCCTCTGCACCCTCTCCAAAGCCTCCATATCCTTCCGGTAGTGTGGCGACCAGAATTGTGCGCAATATTCCAAGTGCGGCCTTACCAAGGTTCTATACAACTGCAGCATGACTTGTCAGTTTTTATACTTGATGCCCTGTCCAATGAATAATAATAATAATCGCTTATTGTCACAAGTAGGCGTCAGTAAAGTTACTGTGAAAAGCCCCTCGTCGCCACATTCCGGCGACGGTCCAGTGAGGCCGGTACGGGAATTGAACCTGCGCTGCTGCCTTGTTCTGCATTACAAGCCAGCTGTTTAGCCCACTCTGCTAAACCAGCCCCTTTGGCAAGCATTCCGTCAGCTTTCTTGACGACCTTGTCCACTTGTGTTGCCACCTTCAAAGATCTGTGGACCTGCACGCCCAGATCTCTCTGACTTTCTATATTCAAATGAATAAAACATTAAGCTCTCAGAAAAGAGTAGAACCCTTCTCAAAGAGGGAGTACATAGAACATACAGTTCAAAAGGGGGCCATTCGGCCCATCAAGTCTGCACCAACCCACTTAAGCCCTCACTTCCACCCTATCCCCGTAACCCAATAACCCCTTCTAACCTTTTTGGACACTATGGGGCAATTTATCCTGGCCAATCCACCTAACCTGTACGTCTTTGGACTGTGGGAGGAAACCGGAGCACCCGGAGGAAACCCACGCAGACACGGGGAGAACGTGCAGACTCCGCACAGACAGTGACCCAGCGGGGAATCGAACCTGGGACCCTGGAGCTGTGAAACCATAGTGCTAACCACTGTGCTACCGTGCTGAGTGAGATATATACAGAGGAAAACGCAAATGCACAATCAGTGAGAATGTGGGATGTCCCTGGTGACTGCCTTTATCCCGGTGAAATTAGTTAATGCTTTGTGTAGATTTTGTGTGCAGAGCCCTCATTTACCTGCCAACATTTATTAATACATCAACAGAGCTTTCAAAAAAGTACTTATAGAACATAGAACATTACAGCGCAGTACAGGCCCTTCGGCCCTCGATATTGCGCCGACATGTGAAACCACTCTAAAGCCCATCTACACTATTCCCTTATCGTCCATATGTCTATCCAATGACCATTTGAATGCCCTTAGTGTTGGCGAGTCCACTACTGTTGCAGGCAGGGCATTCCACACCCTTACTACTCTCTGAGTAAAGAACCTACCTCTGACATCTGTCCTACATCTATCTCCCCTCAATTTAAAGCTATGTCCCCTCGTGCTAGACATCACCATCCGAGGAAAAAGGCTCTCGCTGTCCACCCTATCCAATCCTCTGATCATCTTGTATGCCTCAATTAAGTCACCTCTTAACCTTCTTCTCTCTAACGAAAACAGCCTCAAGTCCCTCAGCCTTTCCTCATAAGATCTTCTTCCCTGAGCCTGTAGTCTCCGAACCTCTGGCACGGGCTGAGTCAGCAAGAACATCTGGCTAGAGCAAGGTTCTCCCTCTCAAACATCTGGACAGAGTTCCACGTATGAAATAGCCCAGCCCTCACCTCCCTGTCTCCCTGCCTTCCTCGCTGACTCTTCCGAGCACACTTAACTGTGAGGTAGCTATTGGTCCCGGAAGTACTGGCCTTTTGTGAAATGAAAGCTGGCCTTTACAACATTCTGAAAAGACTTTTGGTTGATGTTGGATTCTGTCCTCTCAGTGGGCCCTATTCCCTGTGTTAAGCTTTCTATAATCCTGTGGTCGTGCAGAAGATCCACTTTGAAAATAAATTATTCTTGTTCTTCACTTGCCAGTAAAGGGCAGCTTCTTTTAAAAATCCGACACAGCCTCACACCATCAGTAATGAAAGTGAGCTTCACTTACCCAGTGGATCTCGATGCTGCTATTGAGACAGGCACAGTGAAGACAAGAGAGATCCCAAGATGGTTCTCCACAGCTTTCTCCGTTTGCTTCCCCTCTTGGCTGGGATGTGACCAGTCCTGATATCAGTCTTTCCTCTCTCTTTGTCAATCCTGGGATACAAGGTAGATCCAACCTCACCTTGAAAAACGTAACCCGGATAATCAGAAATGGTGCAGAGCAAGTCGCCAGATCTCTCGTAAACTCAGCTGAAACTTCAGTCTGCGGAGTCTAAGTAAAGCTTCGACCGCACCCCTCTGGCATGCGTTTAATTAAATCGTGGAAAAAAAACTCAGGAAATGACAGCAGGAAACTGCGAGGGAGGGCGGTTTGGTTTTCCCCCAGCTTTTGCTCTCTATCTGCCATGTGAAACTCCAAGGAGCCTTGGCAGAAACTCAAACCGGATACTTGGAGTTTCAGGTCCAAGATTCTGCTGAGAGTTGCGAGTTTTGCATTGCTGAACTTTCAGAGTTCTGCTGTACAGGAAGAATTAGCTTCAGTCAAACCACCTTCTTCAGCCCCCACTCCATGGAGAGGTAGCGGCAGATCGCACTAGTGGCGAGAGTGCAGTAGTACTCCATTCACAATCAGTGCACAGCACACATTGGATTCAGCAGCTGAATATTCAAATAGTCTTTCTTCAAAGGTCACGGGTGGTTGAGGCGATTGGAGGAGGCCTATGGTCTCACTCAGCATAAAACATTCCAGGATCACTCCACTCTAGCCCCCTTCCACACACACTTTCTTCATCTAGGTCTATCATTGTAAGCTTCAAATCCCTTCTCACTCATGCCCACTCAGATTCCCTGGAATTACATAAGAACTAGGAGCAGGAGTAGGCCATCTGGCCCCTCGAGCCTGCTCCGCCATTCAATGAGATCATGGCTGATCTTTTGTGGACTCAGCTCCACTTTCTGGCCCGAACACCATAACCCTTAATCCCTTTATTCTTCAAAAAACTATTTATCTTTATCTTGATTATTCACTTCAACCACTGCCTGTAGACACGAGTTCCACATTCTCACTGCTTTTTGGGTAATGATGTATCTCAAATTTTCAATGGGATACTCTCTCTGAAGATACTCTCTCTGAAGATTCTCTATCTGAAGATACTCTCTCTGAAGATACTCTCTCTGAAGATTCTCTATCTGAAGATTCTCTCTCTGAAGATTCTCTATCTGAAGATACTCTCTCTGAAGATTCTCTATCTGAAGATTCTCTCTCTGAAGATTCTCTATCTGAAGATACTCTCTCTCTGAAGATACACTCTCTGAAGATTCTCTCTCTCTGAAGATACTCTCTCTCCCTGAAGAACCTCTCTCTGAAGATACTCTCTCTCTGAAGATACTCGCTCTCTGAAGATACTCTCTCTCTGAACAATCTCTCTCTGAACAATCTCTCTCTGAAGAATCTCTCTCTGAAGATACTCTCTCTCTGAAGAATCTCTCTCTGAAGATACTCTCTCTCTGAAGATACTCTCTCTCGGAAGATTGTCTCACTGAAGATACTCTTCCTTTAAAGATACTCTCTCTCTCTGAAGTCACTCTCTATCTTTGAAGATTTTCTGTCTGAAGATAGTCCCTCTCTGAAGATACTCTCTCTCTTTGAAGATACTCTCTCTGAAGATTCTCTCTCTCTCTCTCTGAAGATTCTCTCTCTCGGAAGATCGTCTCACTGAAGATACTCTTCCTTTGAAGATACTGTCTCGCTCTGAAGATACTCTCTCTCTTTGAAGAGATTCTCTCTCTCTGAAGATTTTCTCACTGAAGATCCTCTCTCTCTGAAGATACTCTCTCTGAAGATTCTCCCTCCCTGAAGATACTCTCTCTCTGAAGATTCTCCCTCCCTGAAGATACTCTCTCTCTGAAGATTTTCTCACTGAAGATACTCTCTCTCTGAAGATTCTCCCTCCCTGAAGATACACTCTCTCTGAAGAAATGAAATGAAAATCACTTATTGTCACAAGTGGGCTTCAAATGAAGTTACTGTGAAATGCCCCTAGTCGCCACATTCCGGCGCCTGTTCAGGGAGGCTGGTACGGGAATTGAACCGTGCTGCTGGCCTGCCTTGGTCTGCTTTTAAAGCCAGCGATTTAGCCCAGTGTGCTAAACCAGCCAGACGATACTCTCTCTATGAAGATACTCTCTCTGTGAAGATACTCTCTCTCTCTGAAGATAATATCTCTGTGAAGATACTCTGTCTCCCTGAAGATACTCTCTCTCTGAAGATACTCTCTCTCTGAAGATACTCTCTCTCCCTGAAGATACTCTCTCTGAAGATACTCTCTCTCTCTCTGAAGATACTCTCTCTCCCTGAAGATACTCTCTCTGAAGATACTCTCTCTGAAGAATCCCGCTCTGAAGATCATAGAATTTACAATACAGAAGGAGACCATTCGGCTCATAGAGTCTGTGCCGGCTCTTGGAAAGAGCACCCTACCCAAGCCAACACCTCCACGCTATCCCCATAACCCAGTAACACCACCCAACACTAAGGGCAATTTTGGACACTAAGCGCAATTTATCATGGCCAATCCACCTAACCTGCACATCTTTGGACTGTGGGAGGAAACCGGAGCACCCGGAGGAAACCCACGCAGACACGGGGAGAACGTGCAGACTCCGCACAGACAGTGACCGAAGCCTGGAATCGAACCTGGGACCCTGGAGCTGTGAAGCATTTGTGCTAACCACAATGCTACCGTGCTGCCCACTCTCTGAAGATACTCTCTCTATGAAGATACTCTCTCTTTGAGTGTACTCTCTCACTGAAGATACTCTCTCTCTCTGAAGTTACTCTCTCTCTGAAGATACTCTCTCTCTGAAGATAATCTCTCTCTGAAGATAATCTCTCGCTGAAGATACCCTCTCTCTCTGAACATACACTCTCTCTGAAGATACCCTCTCTGAAGATACTCTCTCTCTGAAGATACTCTCTCTCTGAAGATACTCCCTCTCCATGAAGATACTCTCTCTCTCTGAAGATTCTCTCTGAAGATACTCTCTCACTGAAGATACTCTCTCTTTGAGTACACTCTCTCTCTGAAGATACTCTCTCTCTCTGAAGATACTCTCTCTGAAGATACTCTCACTCTGAAGATAATCTCTCGCTGAAGATACCCTCTCTCTCTGAAGATACTCTCTCTCTGAAGATACTCTCTCTCTGAAGATACTCTCTCACTCTGAAGATACTCTCTCTCTCTTAAGATACTCCCTCTCTGAACATACTCACTGCCCCTGAAGATACTCTCTCTCTCTGAACATACACTCTCTCTGAAGATACCCTCTCTGAAGATACTCTCTCTCTGAAGATACTCTCTCTCTGAAGATACTCCCTCTCCCTGAAGATACTCTCTCTCTCTGAAGATTCTCTCTCTGAAGATACTCTCTCACTGAAGATACTCTCTCTGAAGATACTCCCTCTCCATGAAGATACTCTCTCTCTCTGAAGATTCTCTCTGAAGATACTCTCTCACTGAAGATACTCTCTCTCTCTGAAGATTCTCTCTCTGAAGATACTCTCTCTCTGAAGATAACCTCTCGCTGAAGATACCCTCTCTCTCTGAAGATACACTCTCTCTGAAGATACTCTCTCTCTGAACATACTCTCTCTCACCAAAGACACTCTCTCTCTCTGAAGATACTCTCTCTCCCTGAAGATACTCTCTCTCTGAAGATACTCTCTCTCTGAAGATACTCTCTCTCTGAAGATACTCTCTCTCTGAAGGTACTCTCTCTCCCTGAAGATACTCTCTCTCACAGAAGATACCCTCTCTCTCTCTGAAGATACTTTCTCTCCCTGAAGATTCTCTCTCTCTCTCTGAAGATACTCTCTCTCTGAAGAATCTGTCTCTGAAGATGCTCCCTCTCTCTGAAGATACTCGCTGTCCCTGAAGATACTCTCACTCTCTCTGAAGATTCTCACTCTCTGAAGATACTCTCTCTCTGAAGATACTCTCTCTCTGAAGATACTCTCTCACTCTGAAGATACTCTCTCTCTCTTAAGATACTCCCTCTCTGAACATACTCACTGCCCCTGAAGATACTCTCTCTCTCTGAACATACACTCTCTCTGAAGATACCCTCTCTGAAGATACTCTCTCTCTGAAGATACTCTCTCTCTGAAGATACTCCCTCTCCCTGAAGATACTCTCTCTCTCTGAAGATTCTCTCTCTGAAGATACTCTCTCACTGAAGATACTCTCTCTGAAGATACTCCCTCTCCCTGAAGATACTCTCTCTCTCTGAAGATTCTCTCTCTGAAGATACTCTCTCTCTCTGAAGAATCTCTCTCTGCAGATACTCCCTCTCCCTGAAGAAACTCTCTCTGAAGATACTCTCTCTCTGAAGATACTCTCTCTCTGAACAATCTCTCTCTGAAGAATCTCTCTCTGAAGATACTCTCTATCTGAAGATGCTCTCTCTCTGAAGATACTCTCTCTCTGAAGATACTCTATCTCTGAAGGTACTCTCTCTGAAGATTTTCTCTCCGAAGATACTCTCTCTCTGAAGATACTTTCTCTCTGAAGATACTCTCTCTCCCTGAAGATACTCTCTCTGAAGAACCTCTCTATGAAGATACTCTCTCTCTGAAGAATCTCTCTCTGAAGAATCGCTCTCTGAAGAATCTCTCTCTGAAGATACTCTCTCTCTGAAGATACTCTCTTTGAAGATACACTCACTCCCTGAAGAACCTCTCTCTGAGGATACTCTCTCTCTGAAGATACTCACTCTCTGAACAATCTCTCTCTGAAGAATCTCTCTCTGAAGATACTCTCTCTCTGAAGATGCTCTCTCTCTGAAGATACTCTCTCTCTGAAGATACTCTCTCTCTGAAGGTACTCTCTCTGAAGATTTTCTCTCCGAAGATACTCTCTCTCTGAAGATACTTTCTCTCTGAAGATACTCTCTCTCCCTGAAGATACTCTCTCTGAAGAACCTCTCTATGAAGATACTCTCTCTCTGAAGATACTCTCTCTATGAACAATCACTCTCTGAAGAATCGCTCTCTGAAGAATCTCTCTCTGAAGATACTCTCTCTCTGAAGGTACTCTGTCTGAAGATTTTCTCTCTGAAGATACTCTCTCTCTTTGAAGATAGTCTCTCTCTCTGAAGATACTCTCTCTCTGAAGATACTCCCTCTCCCTGAAGATACTCTCTCTCTCTGAAGATTCTCTCTCTGAAGATTCTCTCTGAAGATACTCTCTCACTGATGATACTCTCTCTGAAGATACTCCCTCTCCCTGAAGATACTCTCTCTCTCTGAAGATTCTCTCTCTGAAGATACTCTCTCTCTCTGAAGAATCTCTCTCTGAAGATATTCTCTCTCCCTGAAGAAACTCTCTCTCCCTGAAGATACTCTCTCTGAAGAACCTCCCTCTGAAGATACTCTATCTCTGAAGAATCTCTCTCTGAAGAATCGCTCTCTGAAGAATCTCTCTCTGAAGATACTCTCTCTCTGAAGATACTCTCTTTGAAGATACTCTCTCTCCCTGAAGAACCTCTCTCTGAAGATACTCGCTCTCTGAAGATACTCTCTCTCTGAACAATCTCTCTCTGAAGAATCTCTCTCTGAAGATACTCTCTCTCTCTCTGAAGATTCTCTCTCTCGGAAGATTGTCTCACTGAAGATACTCTTCCTTTGAAGATACTCTCTCTCTCTGAAGTCACTCTCTATCTTTGAAGATTTTCTGTCTGAAGATAGTCCCTCTCTGAAGATACTCTCTCTCTTTGAAGATACTCTCTCTCTCTGAAGATTCTCTCTCTCTGAAGATACTCTCTCTCTTTGAAGATACTCTCGCTCTCTGAAGATTCTCTCTCTCTCTCTGAAGATTCTCTCTCTCGGAAGATCGTCTCACTGAAGATACTCTCTCTTTGAAGAGATTCTCTCTCTCTGAAGATTTTCTCACTCAAGATACTCTCTCTCTGAAGATTCTCTCTCACTGAAGATCCTCTCTCTCTGAAGATACTCTCTCTCTGAAGATACTCTCTCTGAAGATACTCTCTCTCTGAAGATTTTCTCATTGAAGATACTCTCTCTCTGAAGATTCTCCCTCCCTGAAGATACACTCTCTCTGAAGAAATGAAATGAAAATTGCTTATTGTCACAAGTGCGCTTCAAATGAAGTTACTGTGAAATGCCCCTAGTCGCCACTTTCTGGTGCCTGTTCAGGGAGGCTGGTACGGGAATTGAACCGTGCTGCTGGCCTGCCTTGGTCTGCTTTTAAAGCCAGCGATTTAGCCCAGCGTGCTAAACCAGCCAGAAGATACTCTCTCTGTGAAGATACTCTGTCTCCCTGAAGATACTCTCTCTCTGAAGATACTTTCTCTCTGAAGATACTCTCTCTCCCTGAAGATACTCTCTCTGAAGATACTCTCTCTCCCTGAAGATACTCTCTCTGAAGATACTCTCTCTGAAGAATCCCGCTCTGAAGATCATAGAATTTACAATGCAGAAGGAGACCATTAGGCTCATCGAGTCTGCGCCGGCTCTTGGAAAGAGCACCCTACCCAAGCCCACACCTCCACTCTATCCCCATAACCCAGTAACACCACCCAACACTAAGGGCAATTTTGGACACTAAGCGCAATTTATCATGGCCAATCCACCTAACCTGCACAACTTTTGACTGTGGGAGGAAACCGGAGCACCCGGAGGAAACCCACGCAGACACGGGGAGAACGTGCAGACTCCGCAAAGACAGTGACCGAAGCCTGGAATCGAAGCTGGGACCCTGGAGCTGTGAAGCATCTGTGCTAACAGCCATGCTACAGTGCTGCCCACTCTCTGAAGATACTCTCTCTATGAAGATACTCTCTCTTTGAGTATACTCTCTCACTGAAGATACTCTCTCTCTCTGAAGTTACTATCTCTCTGAAGATACTCTCTCTCTGAAGATAATCTCTCTCTCTGAAGATACTCTCTCTCTGAAGATACTCTCTCTCTGAAGATAATCTCTCTCTGAAGATAATCTCTCGCTGAAGATACCCTCTCTCTCTGAAGATACACTCTCTCTGAAGATACTCTCTTTCTGAAGATACTCTCTCTCTCTGAAGATACTCTCTCGCTCTGAAGATATTCTCTCTCTCTGAACATACTCTCTCTCACCGAAGACACTCTCCCTCCCTGAAGATACTCTCTCTCTGAAGATACTCTCTCTCTGAAGATATTCTCTCTCTGAAGATACTCTCTCTCTGAAGATACTCTCTCCCTGAAGATTCTCTCATTCTCTCTGAAGATACACTCTCTCTGAAGATACACTCTCTCTGAAGATACTCTCTCACTGAAGATACACTCTCTCTCTCTGAAGATACTCTCGCTCTCTGAAGATACTCTCTCTCTCTGAAGATACTCCCTCTCTCTGAAGATACTCTCTCTCTCTGAAGATACTATCTCTCTGAACATACTCGCTGCCCCTGAAGATACTCTCTCTCTCTCTGAACATACACTCTCTCTGAAGATACCCTCTCTGAAGATACTCTCTCTCTGAAGATACTCTCTCTCTGAAGATACTCCCTCTCCATGAAGATACTCTCTCTCTCTGAAGATTCTCTCTGAAGATACTCTCTCACTGAAGATACTCTCTCTTTGAGTATACTCTCTCTCTGAAGATACTCTCTCTCTCTGAAGATACTCTCTCTGAAGATACTCTCTCTGAAGATACTCTCTCTCTGAAGATAATCTCTCGCTGAAGATACCCTCTCTCTCTGAAGATACACTCTCTCTGAAGATACTCTCTCTCTGAACATACTCTCTCTCACCAAAGACACTCTCTCTCTCTGAAGATACTCTCTCTCCCTGAAGATACTCTCTCTCTGCAGATACTCTCTCTCTGAAGATACTCTCTCTCGGAAGATACTCTTTCTCTGAAGATACTCTCTCCCTGAAGATTATCTCATTCTCTCTGAAGATACTCTCTCTCTGAAGGTACTCTCTCTCCCTGAAGATACTCTCTCTCACAGAAGATACCCTCTCTCTCTCTGAAGATACTTTCTCTCCCTGAAGATTCTCTCTCTCTCTCTGAAGATACTCTCTCTCTGAAGAATCTCTCTCTGAAGATACTCCCTCTCTCTGAAGATACTCGCTGTCCCTGAAGATACTCTCTCTCTCTGAAGATTCTCTCTCTCTGAAGATACTCTCTCTCTGAAGATACTCTCTCTCTGAAGATACTCTCTCACTCTGAAGATACTCTCTCTCTCTTAAGATACTCTCTCTCTGAACATACTCGCTGCCCCTGAAGATACACTCTCTCTCGGAACATACACTCTCTCTGAAGATACCCTCTCTGAAGATACTCTCTCTCTGAAGATACTCTCTCTCTGAAGATACTCCCTCTCCCTGAAGATACTCTCTCTCTCTGAAGATTCTCTCTCTGAAGATTCTCTCTGAAGATACTCTCTCACTGAAGATGCTCTCTCTGAAGATACTCCCTCTTCCTGAAGATACTCTCTCTCTCTGAAGATTCTCTCTCTGAAGATACTCTCTCTCTCTGAAGAATCTCTCTCTGCAGATACTCCATCTCCCTGAAGAAACTCTCTCTCCCTGAAGATACTCTCTCTGAACAACCTCTCTCTGAAGATATTATCTCCCTGAAGATACTCACTCTCTGAAGAATCTCTCTCTGAAGAATCGCTCTCTGAAGAATCTCTCTCTGAAGATACTCTCTCTCTGAAGATACTCTCTTTGAACATACTCTCTCTCCCTGAAGAACCTCTGTCTGAAGATACTCTCTCTCTGAAGATACTCTCTCTCTGAACAATCTCTCTCTGAAGAATCTCTCTCTGAAGATACTCTCTCTCTGAAGGTGCTCTCTCTCTGAAGATACTCTCTCTCTGAAGATACTCTCTCTCTGAAGGTACTCTCTCTGAAGATTTTCTCTTCGAAGATACTCTCTCTCTGAAGATACTCTCTCTCTGAAGATAATCTCTCTCCCTGAAGACACTCTCTCTGAAGAACCTCTCTATGAAGATACTCTCTCTCTGAAGATACTCTCTATGAACAATCTCTCTCTGAAGAATCGCTCTCTGAAGAATCTCTCTCTGAAGATACTCTCTCTCTGAAGGTACTCTCTCTGAAGATTTTCTCTCTGAAGATACTCTCTCTCTGAAGATACTCTCTCTCTGAAGATACTCTCTCTCTCTGAAGATACTCTCTCTCTCTGAAGATACTCTCTCTCTGAAGATACTCCCTCTCCCTGAAGATACTCTCTCTCTGAAGATTCTCTCTCTGAAGATTCTCTCTGAAGATACTCTCTCACTGAAGATACTCTCTCTGAAGATACTCCCTCTCCCTGAAGATACTATCTCTCTCTGAAGATTCTCTCTCTGAAGATACTCTCTCTCTTTGAAGAATCTCTCTCTGAAGATACTCTCTCTCCCTGAAGAAACTCTCTCTCCCTGAAGATACTCTCTCTGAAGAACCTCTTTCTGCAGATATTATCTCTCTGAAGATACTCTCTCTCTGAAGAATCTCTCCCTGATGAATCGCTCTCTGAAGAATCTCTCTCTGAAGATACTCTCTTTGAAGATACTCTCTCTCCCATAAGAACCTCTCTCTGAAGATACTCTCTCTCTGAAGATACTCTCTCTCTGAAGAATCTCTCTCTGAAGATACTCTCTCTCTGAAGGTACTCTGTCTCTGAAGATACTCTCTCTCTGAAGGTTTTCTCTCCGAAGATACTCTCTCTCTGAAGATACTCTCTCTCTGAAGATACTCTCTCTCCCTGAAGATACTCTCTCTCTGAAGATACTCTCTCTCTGAACAATCTCTCTCTGAAGAATCACTCTCTGAAGAATCTCTCTCTCTGAAGAATCTCTCTCTCTGAAGATACTCTCTCTCTGAAGATACTCTCTCTCTGAAGATTCTCTCTCACTGAATATACTCTCTCTCTGAAGATACTCTCTCTGAAGATACTCTCTCTCTGAAGATTTTCTCACTGAAGATACTCTCTCTCTGAAGATTCTCTCTCTCTGAAGATACTCTCTCTCTGAAGATTCTCCCTCCCTGAAGATACTCTCTCTCTGAAGATTCTCCCTCCCTGAAGATACACTCTCTCTGAAGAAATGAAATGAAAATTGCTTATTGTCACAAGTGGGCTTCAAATGAAGTTACTGTGAAATGCCCCTAGTCGCCACTTTCTGGCGCCTGTTCAGGGAGGCTGGTACGGGAATTGAACCGTGCTGCTGGCCTGCCTTGGTCTGCTTTTAAAGCCAGCGATTTAGCCCAGTGTGCTAAACCAGCCAGAAGATACTCTCTCTGTGAAGATACTCTGTCTCCCTGAAGATACTCTCTCTCTGAAGATACTCTCTCTCCCTGAAGATACTCTCTCTGAAGATACTCTCTCTCTGAAGATACTCTCTCTCTCTCTGAAGATACTCTCTCTCCCTGAAGATACTCTCTCTGAAGAATCCCGCTCTGAAGATCATAGAATTTACAATGCAGAAGGAGACCATTCGGCTCATCGAGTCTGCGCCGGCTCTTGGAAAGAGCACCCTACCCAAGCCCACACCTCCACTCTATCCCCATAACCCAGTAACACCACCCAACACTAAGGGCAATTTTGGACACTAAGCGCAATTTATCATGGCCAATCCACCTAACCTGCACATCTTTGGACTGTGGGAGGAAACCGGAGCACCCGGAGGAAACCCACGCAGACACGGGGAGAACGTGCAGACTCCGCAAAGACAGTGACCCAAGCCGGGAATCGAACCTGGGACCCTGGAGCTATGAAGCATTTGTGCTAACCACTGTGCTACCGTGCTGCCCACTCTCAGAAGATACTCTCTCTATGAAGATACTCTCTCTTTGAGTATACTCTCTCACTGAAGATATTCTCTCTCTCTGAAGATACTCTCTCTCTGAAGATACTCTCTCTCTGAAGATAATCTCTCTCTGAAGATAATCTCTCGCTGAAGATACCCTCTCTCTCTGAAGATACACTCTCTCTAAAGATACTCTCTCTCTGAAGATACTCTCTCTCTCTGAAGATACTCTCTCTCTCTGAACATACTCTCTCTCACCGAAGACACTCTCTCTCTCTGAAGATACTCTCTCTCCCTGAAGATACTCTCTCTCTGAAGATACTCTCTCTCTGAAGATATTCTCTCTCTGAAGATACACTCTCTCTGAAGATACTCTCTCCCTGAAGATTCTCTCATTCTCTCTGAAGATACTCTCTCTATGAAGATACTCTCTCTTTGAGTATACTCTCTCACTGAAGATACTCTCTCTCTCTGAAGTTACTATCTCTCTGAAGATACTCTCTCTCTGAAGATAATCTCTCTCTCTGAAGATACTCTCTCTCTGAAGATACTCTCTCTCTGAAGATAATCTCTCTCTGAAGATAATCTCTCGCTGAAGATACCCTCTCTCTCTGAAGATACACTCTCTCTGAAGATACTCTCTTTCTGAAGATACTCTCTCTCTCTGAAGATACTCTCTCGCTCTGAAGATATTCTCTCTCTCTGAACATACTCTCTCTCACCGAAGACACTCTCCCTCCCTGAAGATACTCTCTCTCTGAAGATACTCTCTCTCTGAAGATATTCTCTCTCTGAAGATACTCTCTCTCTGAAGATACTCTCTCCCTGAAGATTCTCTCATTCTCTCTGAAGATACACTCTCTCTGAAGATACACTCTCTCTGAAGATACTCTCTCACTGAAGATACACTCTCTCTCTCTGAAGATACTCTCGCTCTCTGAAGATACTCTCTCTCTCTGAAGATACTCCCTCTCTCTGAAGATACTCTCTCTCTCTGAAGATACTATCTCTCTGAACATACTCGCTGCCCCTGAAGATACTCTCTCTCTCTCTGAACATACACTCTCTCTGACGATACCCTCTCTGAAGATACTCTCTCTCTGAAGATACTCTCTCTCTGAAGATACTCCCTCTCCATGAAGATACTCTCTCTCTCTGAAGATTCTCTCTGAAGATACTCTCTCACTGAAGATACTCTCTCTTTGAGTATACTCTCTCTCTGAAGATACTCTCTCTCTCTGAAGATACTCTCTCTGAAGATGCTCTCTCTGAAGATACTCTCTCTCTGAAGATAATCTCTCGCTGAAGATACCCTCTCTCTCTGAAGATACACTCTCTCTGAAGATACTCTCTCTCTGAACATACTCTCTCTCACCAAAGACACTCTCTCTCTCTGAAGATACTCTCTCTCCCTGAAGATACTCTCTCTCTGCAGATACTCTCTCTCTGAAGATACTCTCTCTCGGAAGATACTCTTTCTCTGAAGATACTCTCTCCCTGAAGATTATCTCATTCTCTCTGAAGATACTCTCTCTCTGAAGGTACTCTCTCTCCCTGAAGATACTCTCTCTCACAGAAGATACCCTCTCTCTCTCTGAAGATACTTTCTCTCCCTGAAGATTCTCTCTCTCTCTCTGAAGATACTCTCTCTCTGAAGAATCTCTCTCTGAAGATACTCCCTCTCTCTGAAGATACTCGCTGTCCCTGAAGATACTCTCTCTCTCTGAAGATTCTCTCTCTCTGAAGATACTCTCTCTCTGAAGATACTCTCTCTCTGAAGATACTCTCTCACTCTGAAGATACTCTCTCTCTCTTAAGATACTCTCTCTCTGAACATACTCGCTGCCCCTGAAGATACACTCTCTCTCGGAACATACACTCTCTCTGAAGATACCCTCTCTGAAGATACTCTCTCTCTGAAGATACTCTCTCTCTGAAGATACTCCCTCTCCCTGAAGATACTCTCTCTCTCTGAAGATTCTCTCTCTGAAGATTCTCTCTGAAGATACTCTCTCACTGAAGATGCTCTCTCTGAAGATACTCCCTCTTCCTGAAGATACTCTCTCTCTCTGAAGATTCTCTCTCTGAAGATACTCTCTCTCTCTGAAGAATCTCTCTCTGCAGATACTCCATCTCCCTGAAGAAACTCTCTCTCCCTGAAGATACTCTCTCTGAACAACCTCTCTCTGAAGATATTATCTCCCTGAAGATACTCACTCTCTGAAGAATCTCTCTCTGAAGAATCGCTCTCTGAAGAATCTCTCTCTGAAGATACTCTCTCTCTGAAGATACTCTCTTTGAACATACTCTCTCTCCCTGAAGAACCTCTGTCTGAAGATACTCTCTCTCTGAAGATACTCTCTCTCTGAACAATCTCTCTCTGAAGAATCTCTCTCTGAAGATACTCTCTCTCTGAAGGTGCTCTCTCTCTGAAGATACTCTCTCTCTGAAGATACTCTCTCTCTGAAGGTACTCTCTCTGAAGATTTTCTCTTCAAAGATACTCTCTCTCTGAAGATACTCTCTCTCTGAAGATAATCTCTCTCCCTGAAGACACTCTCTCTGAAGAACCTCTCTATGAAGATACTCTCTCTCTGAAGATACTCTCTATGAACAATCTCTCTCTGAAGAATCGCTCTCTGAAGAATCTCTCTCTGAAGATACTCTCTCTCTGAAGGTACTCTCTCTGAAGATTTTCTCTCTGAAGATACTCTCTCTCTGAAGATACTCTCTCTCTGAAGATACTCTCTCTCTCTGAAGATACTCTCTCTCTCTGAAGATACTCTCTCTCTGAAGATACTCCCTCTCCCTGAAGATACTCTCTCTCTGAAGATTCTCTCTCTGAAGATTCTCTCTGAAGATACTCTCTCACTGAAGATACTCTCTCTGAAGATACTCCCTCTCCCTGAAGATACTATCTCTCTCTGAAGATTCTCTCTCTGAAGATACTCTCTCTCTCTGAAGAATCTCTCTCTGAAGATACTCTCTCTCCCTGAAGAAACTCTCTCTCCCTGAAGATACTCTCTCTGAAGAACCTCTTTCTGCAGATATTATCTCTCTGAAGATACTCTCTCTCTGAAGAATCTCTCCCTGATGAATCGCTCTCTGAAGAATCTCTCTCTGAAGATACTCTCTTTGAAGATACTCTCTCTCCCATAAGAACCTCTCTCTGAAGATACTCTCTCTCTGAAGATACTCTCTCTCTGAAGAATCTCTCTCTGAAGATACTCTCTCTCTGAAGGTACTCTGTCTCTGAAGATACTCTCTCTCTGAAGGTTTTCTCTCCGAAGATACTCTCTCTCTGAAGATACTCTCTCTCTGAAGATACTCTCTCTCCCTGAAGATACTCTCTCTCTGAAGATACTCTCTCTCTGAACAATCTCTCTCTGAAGAATCACTCTCTGAAGAATCTCTCTCTCTGAAGAATCTCTCTCTCTGAAGATACTCTCTCTCTGAAGATACTCTCTCTCTGAAGAGACTCTCTCTCTGAAGATTCTCTCTCACTGAATATACTCTCTCTCTGAAGATACTCTCTCTGAAGATACTCTCTCTCTGAAGATTTTCTCACTGAAGATACTCTCTCTCTGAAGATTCTCTCTCTCTGAAGATACTCTCTCTCTGAAGATTCTCCCTCCCTGAAGATACTCTCTCTCTGAAGATTCTCCCTCCCTGAAGATACACTCTCTCTGAAGAAATGAAATGAAAATTGCTTATTGTCACAAGTGGGCTTCAAATGAAGTTACTGTGAAATGCCCCTAGTCGCCACTTTCTGGCGCCTGTTCAGGGAGGCTGGTACGGGAATTGAACCGTGCTGCTGGCCTGCCTTGGTCTGCTTTTAAAGCCAGCGATTTAGCCCAGTGTGCTAAACCAGCCAGAAGATACTCTCTCTGTGAAGATACTCTGTCTCCCTGAAGATACTCTCTCTCTGAAGATACTCTCTCTCCCTGAAGATACTCTCTCTGAAGATACTCTCTCTCTGAAGATACTCTCTCTCTCTCTGAAGATACTCTCTCTCCCTGAAGATACTCTCTCTGAAGAATCCCGCTCTGAAGATCATAGAATTTACAATGCAGAAGGAGACCATTCGGCTCATCGAGTCTGCGCCGGCTCTTGGAAAGAGCACCCTACCCAAGCCCACACCTCCACTCTATCCCCATAACCCAGTAACACCACCCAACACTAAGGGCAATTTTGGACACTAAGCGCAATTTATCATGGCCAATCCACCTAACCTGCACATCTTTGGACTGTGGGAGGAAACCGGAGCACCCGGAGGAAACCCACGCAGACACGGGGAGAACGTGCAGACTCCGCAAAGACAGTGACCCAAGCCGGGAATCGAACCTGGGACCCTGGAGCTATGAAGCATTTGTGCTAACCACTGTGCTACCGTGCTGCCCACTCTCAGAAGATACTCTCTCTATGAAGATACTCTCTCTTTGAGTATACTCTCTCACTGAAGATATTCTCTCTCTCTGAAGATACTCTCTCTCTGAAGATACTCTCTCTCTGAAGATAATCTCTCTCTGAAGATAATCTCTCGCTGAAGATACCCTCTCTCTCTGAAGATACACTCTCTCTGAAGATACTCTCTCTCTGAAGATACTCTCTCTCTCTGAAGATACTCTCTCTCTCTGAACATACTCTCTCTCACCGAAGACACTCTCTCTCTCTGAAGATACTCTCTCTCCCTGAAGATACTCTCTCTCTGAAGATACTCTCTCTCTGAAGATATTCTCTCTCTGAAGATACACTCTCTCTGAAGATACTCTCTCCCTGAAGATTCTCTCATTCTCTCTGAAGATACTCTCTCTCTGAAGATACACTCTCTCTGAAGATACTCTCTCACTGAAGATACACTCTCTCTCTCTGAAGATACTTTCTCTCCCTGAAGATTCTCTCTCTCTCTCTGAAGATACTCTCTCTCTGAAGAATCTCTCTCTGAAGATACTCCCTCTCTCTGAAGATACTCTCTCTCTCTGAAGATACTATCTCTCTGAACATACTCGCTGCCCCTGAAGATACTCTCTCTCTCTGAACATACACTCTCTCTGAAGATACCCTCTCTGAAGATATTCTCTCTCTGAAGATACTCTCTCTCTGAAGATAATCCCTCTCCATGAAGATACTCTCTCTCTCTGAAGATTCTCTCTGAAGATACTCTCTCACTGAAGATACTCTCTCTTTGAGTATACTCTCTCTCTGAAGATACTCTCTCTCTCTGAAGATACTCTCTCTGAAGATACTCTCTCTCTGAAGATAATCTCTCGCTGAAGATACCCTCTCTCTCTGAAGATACACTCTCTCTGAAGATACTCTCTCTCTGAACATACTCTCTCTCACCAAAGACACTCTCTCTCTCTGAAGATACTCTCTCTCCCTGAAGATACTCTCTCTCTGAAGATACTCTCTCTCTGAAGATACTCTCTCTCTGAAGATACTCTCTCTCTGAAGATACTCTATCCCTGAAGATTATCTCATTCTCTCTGAAGATACTCTCTCTCTGAAGGTACTCTCTCTCCCTGAAGATACTCTCTCTCACAGAAAATACCCTCTCTCTCTCTGAAGATACTTTCTCTCCCTGAAGATTCTCTCTCTCTCTATGAAGATACTCTCTCTCTGAAGAATCTCTCTCTGAAGATACTCTCTCTCTGAAGATACTCTCTCTCTCTGAAGGTACTCTCTCCCTCTGAAGATTCTCTCTCTCTGATGATACTCTCTCTCTGAAGATACTCTCTCTCTGATGATACTCTCTCTCTGAAGATACTCTCTCTGCACATACTCTCTCTCTCTGAAGATACTATCTCTCTCTGAAGATTCTCTCTCTGAAGATACTCTCTCTCTCTGAAGAATCTCTCTCTGAAGATACTCTCTCTCCCTGAAGAAACTCTCTCTCCCTGAAGATACTCTCTCTGAAGAACCTCTTTCTGCAGATATTATCTCTCTGAAGATACTCTCTCTCTGAAGAATCTCTCCCTGATGAATCGCTCTCTGAAGAATCTCTCTCTGAAGATACTCTCTTTGAAGATACTCTCTCTCCCATAAGAACCTCTCTCTGAAGATACTCTCTCTCTGAAGATACTCTCTCTCTGAAGAATCTCTCTCTGAAGATACTCTCTCTCTGAAGGTACTCTGTCTCTGAAGATACTCTCTCTCTGAAGGTTTTCTCTCCGAAGATACTCTCTCTCTGAAGATACTCTCTCTCTGAAGATACTCTCTCTCCCTGAAGATACTCTCTCTCTGAAGATACTCTCTCTCTGAACAATCTCTCTCTGAAGAATCACTCTCTGAAGAATCTCTCTCTCTGAAGAATCTCTCTCTCTGAAGATACTCTCTCTCTGAAGATACTCTCTCTCTGAAGAGACTCTCTCTCTGAAGATTCTCTCTCACTGAATATACTCTCTCTCTGAAGATACTCTCTCTGAAGATACTCTCTCTCTGAAGATTTTCTCACTGAAGATACTCTCTCTCTGAAGATTCTCTCTCTCTGAAGATACTCTCTCTCTGAAGATTCTCCCTCCCTGAAGATACTCTCTCTCTGAAGATTCTCCCTCCCTGAAGATACACTCTCTCTGAAGAAATGAAATGAAAATTGCTTATTGTCACAAGTGGGCTTCAAATGAAGTTACTGTGAAATGCCCCTAGTCGCCACTTTCTGGCGCCTGTTCAGGGAGGCTGGTACGGGAATTGAACCGTGCTGCTGGCCTGCCTTGGTCTGCTTTTAAAGCCAGCGATTTAGCCCAGTGTGCTAAACCAGCCAGAAGATACTCTCTCTGTGAAGATACTCTGTCTCCCTGAAGATACTCTCTCTCTGAAGATACTCTCTCTCCCTGAAGATACTCTCTCTGAAGATACTCTCTCTCTGAAGATACTCTCTCTCTCTCTGAAGATACTCTCTCTCCCTGAAGATACTCTCTCTGAAGAATCCCGCTCTGAAGATCATAGAATTTACAATGCAGAAGGAGACCATTCGGCTCATCGAGTCTGCGCCGGCTCTTGGAAAGAGCACCCTACCCAAGCCCACACCTCCACTCTATCCCCATAACCCAGTAACACCACCCAACACTAAGGGCAATTTTGGACACTAAGCGCAATTTATCATGGCCAATCCACCTAACCTGCACATCTTTGGACTGTGGGAGGAAACCGGAGCACCCGGAGGAAACCCACGCAGACACGGGGAGAACGTGCAGACTCCGCAAAGACAGTGACCCAAGCCGGGAATCGAACCTGGGACCCTGGAGCTATGAAGCATTTGTGCTAACCACTGTGCTACCGTGCTGCCCACTCTCAGAAGATACTCTCTCTATGAAGATACTCTCTCTTTGAGTATACTCTCTCACTGAAGATATTCTCTCTCTCTGAAGATACTCTCTCTCTGAAGATACTCTCTCTCTGAAGATAATCTCTCTCTGAAGATAATCTCTCGCTGAAGATACCCTCTCTCTCTGAAGATACACTCTCTCTGAAGATACTCTCTCTCTGAAGATACTCTCTCTCTCTGAAGATACTCTCTCTCTCTGAACATACTCTCTCTCACCGAAGACACTCTCTCTCTCTGAAGATACTCTCTCTCCCTGAAGATACTCTCTCTCTGAAGATACTCTCTCTCTGAAGATATTCTCTCTCTGAAGATACACTCTCTCTGAAGATACTCTCTCCCTGAAGATTCTCTCATTCTCTCTGAAGATACTCTCTCTCTGAAGATACACTCTCTCTGAAGATACTCTCTCACTGAAGATACACTCTCTCTCTCTGAAGATACTTTCTCTCCCTGAAGATTCTCTCTCTCTCTCTGAAGATACTCTCTCTCTGAAGAATCTCTCTCTGAAGATACTCCCTCTCTCTGAAGATACTCTCTCTCTCTGAAGATACTATCTCTCTGAACATACTCGCTGCCCCTGAAGATACTCTCTCTCTCTGAACATACACTCTCTCTGAAGATACCCTCTCTGAAGATATTCTCTCTCTGAAGATACTCTCTCTCTGAAGATAATCCCTCTCCATGAAGATACTCTCTCTCTCTGAAGATTCTCTCTGAAGATACTCTCTCACTGAAGATACTCTCTCTTTGAGTATACTCTCTCTCTGAAGATACTCTCTCTCTCTGAAGATACTCTCTCTGAAGATACTCTCTCTCTGAAGATAATCTCTCGCTGAAGATACCCTCTCTCTCTGAAGATACACTCTCTCTGAAGATACTCTCTCTCTGAACATACTCTCTCTCACCAAAGACACTCTCTCTCTCTGAAGATACTCTCTCTCCCTGAAGATACTCTCTCTCTGAAGATACTCTCTCTCTGAAGATACTCTCTCTCTGAAGATACTCTCTCTCTGAAGATACTCTATCCCTGAAGATTATCTCATTCTCTCTGAAGATACTCTCTCTCTGAAGGTACTCTCTCTCCCTGAAGATACTCTCTCTCACAGAAAATACCCTCTCTCTCTCTGAAGATACTTTCTCTCCCTGAAGATTCTCTCTCTCTCTATGAAGATACTCTCTCTCTGAAGAATCTCTCTCTGAAGATACTCTCTCTCTGAAGATACTCTCTCTCTCTGAAGGTACTCTCTCCCTCTGAAGATTCTCTCTCTCTGATGATACTCTCTCTCTGAAGATACTCTCTCTCTGATGATACTCTCTCTCTGAAGATACTCTCTCTGCACATACTCTCTCTCTCTGAAGATATTCTCTCTCTCTGAAGATCCTTTCTCTGAAGGTACTCTTTCTCTCTGAAGATACTCTCTATGTGAAGATACTCTCTCTCTGAAGATACTCTCTCTGTATTGGAGGGGGCACAGTGAAGCTTGACAGCATTGGTCACTATGATGAGGGGTTGCCCTGTGATGAGAGGCTGTGTCAATTGGGTCTGGTTTTTCTGGGGTTTAGGAAAATGAGACACAATCTCACTGAAACACACTTTTCAGAAGGGCCTTGACCACGGTGGACACGGAGAGATTGTTCCGGAGATCGGGGAATCTAAAACACGGGACACAAAGAACAAAGAAAAGTACAGCACAGGAACAGGCCCTTCGGCCTCCAAGCCCGTGCCGACCATACTGCCCGACTAAACTACAATCTTCTACACTTCCTGAGTCCGTATCCCTCTATTCCCATCCTATTCATGTATTTGTCAAGATGCCCCTTAAATGTCACTATCGTCCCTGCTTCCACCACCTCCTCCGGTAGCGAGTTCCAGGCACCCACTACCCTCTGTGTAAAAAACTTGCCTCGTACATCTACTCTAAACCTTGTCCTCGCACCTTAAACCTATGCCCCCTAGTAATTGACCCCTCTACCCTGGGGAAAAGCCTCTGACTATCCACTCTGTCAATGCCCCTCATAATTTTGTAGACCTCTATCAGGTCGCCCCTCAACCTCCGTCGTTCCAGTGAGAACAAACCAAGTTTTTTCAACCTCTCCTCATAGCTAATGCCCTCCATACCTGGCAACATTCTGGTAAATCTCTTCTGCACCCTCTCTAAAGCCTCCACTTCCTTCTGGTAGTGTGGCGACCAGAATTGAACACTATACTCCAAGTGTGGCCTAACTAAGTTTCTATACAGCTGCAACATGACTTGCCAATTCTTATACTCAATGCCCCGGCCAATGAAGGCAAGCATGCCGTATGCCTTCTTGACTACCTTCTCCACCTGTGTTGCCCCTTTCAGTGACCTGTGGACCTGTCCACCTAGATCTCTTTGACTTTCAATACTCTTGAGGGTTCTACCATTCACTGTATATTCCCTACCTGTATTCGAGCTTCCAAAATGCATTACCTCACATTTGTCCGGATTAAACTCCATCTGCCATCTCTCTGCCCAAGTCTCCAAGTGATCTAAATCCTGCTGTATCCTCCGACAGTCCTCATCGCTATCCGCAATCGGGGCAGCACGGTGACACAGTGGTTAGCACTGCTGCCTCACTGCTCCAGGGTCCCAGGTTCGATTCCCGGCCTGGCTCACTGTCTGTGCGGAGTCTGCACATCCTCCCCGTGTGTGCGTGTGCTTCCTCCGGGTGCTCCGGTTTCCTCCCACAGTCCAAAGATGTGCAGGTTAGGTGGATTGGCCGTGATAAATTGCCCTTAGTGTCCATAAATTGCCTTCGTGTTGGGTGGGGTTACTGGGTTATGGGGATAGTGTGGAGGAGTGGGCGTGTGTAGGGTGCTCTTTCAAAGAGCCGGTGCAGACCCGATGGGCCGAATGGCCCCCTTCTGCACTGTCAATTCTATGATTCTATTCCACCAAACTTTGTGTTGTCCGCAAACTTACCAATCAGACCAGTTACCTTTTCCTCCAAATCATTTATATATACTACGAACAGCAAAGGTCCCAGCACTGATCCCTGCAGAACACCACTAGTCACAGCCCTCCAATTAGAAAAGCATCCTTTCATTGCTACTCTCTGCCTTCGATGACCTAGCCAGTTCTGTATCCACCTTGCCAGCTCACCCCTGATCCCGTGTGACTTTACCTTTTGTACCAGTCTGCCATGAGGGACCTTGTCAAAGGCCTTACTGAAGTCTACTGCCCTACCTGCATCAATCATCTTTGTGACCTCCTCAAAAAACTCTATCATGTCAGTGAGACACGACCTCCCCTTTACAAAACCATGCTGCCTTTCATTAATACAGCCTCAGGATAAGGGGGCCGATCATTTAGAACTGAGATGAGGAGAAATGTCTTCACTCAAAGGGTGTGTATCTTTGGAATTCGATATAAGAACATAAGAACTAGGAGCAGGAGTCGGCCATCTGGCCCCTCGAGCCTGCTCCACCATTCAATGAGATCATGGCTGATCTTTTGTGGACTCAGCTCCATTTTCCGGCCCGAACACCATAACCCTTAATCCCTTTATTCTTCAAAAAACTATCTACCATTATCTGAAAAACATTTAATGAGGGAGCCTCTACTGCTTCACTGGGCAAAGAATTCCATAGATTCCCAACCCTTTGGGTGAAGAAGTTCCTCCTAAACTCAGTCCTAAATCTACTTCCCCTTATTTTGAGGCTATGCCCCCTAGTTCTGCTTTCACCCGCCAGTGGAAACAACCTGCCCGCATCTATCCTATCTATTCCCTTCATAATCTTATATGTTTCTGTAAGATCCCCCCTCATCCTTCTAAATTCCAACGAATACAGTCCCAGTCTACTCAACTTCTCCTCGTAATCCAACCCCTTCAGCTCTGGGATTAACCTATTGAATCTCCACTGCACACCCTCCAGTGCCATTACGTCCTTTCTCAAGTAAGGAGACCAAAACTGAACACAATACTCCAGGTGTGGCCTCACTAACACCTTATACAATTGCAGCATAACCTCCCTAGTCTTAAACTCCATCCCTCTAGCAATGAAGGACAAAATCCCATTTGCCTTCTTAATCACCTGTTGCACCTGTAAACCAACTTTTTGCAACTCATGCACTAGCACACCCAGGTCTCTCTGCACAGCGGCATGTTTCAATATTTTATCATTTAAATAATAATCCCTTTTGCTGTTATTCCCACCAAAATGGATAACCTCACATTTGTCAACATTGTATTCCATCTGCCAGACCCTAGCCCATTCACTTAGCCTATCC
The DNA here is from genome assembly GCF_047496885.1 of Scyliorhinus torazame. Classification (NCBI taxonomy): domain Eukaryota; kingdom Metazoa; phylum Chordata; class Chondrichthyes; order Carcharhiniformes; family Scyliorhinidae; genus Scyliorhinus; species Scyliorhinus torazame. The sequence continues at coordinate 418,521,337 of NC_092707.1, forward strand.
AAATCCCTCTGCAGACTTCCAGTATCCTCTGCACTTTTTGCTTTACCACTCATCTTAGTGTCGTCTGCAAACTTGGACACATTGCACTTGGTCCCCAACTCCAAATCATCTATGTAAATTGTGAACAATTGTGGGCCCAACGCTGATCCCTGAGGGACACCACTAGCTACTGATTGCCAACCAGAGAAACACCCATTAATCCCCACTCTTTGCTTTCTATTAATTAACCAATCCTCTATCCATGCTACTACTTTACCCTTAATATCCCAGAGGGTATTGGATGTTTCATCGTTGAATATATTTATGTTTGGGGACAGACAGATTTCTGGTCTCTCAGAGGATCATGGGAAATGGGGAGTGGGCGGTAAAATGGAGGTGACGTACGGTAGGCCCTTTTTCTGTTCGAAAGGTTCCTTTGTCTGGACTCTGGATAAAACGGACACGGCAACTTGGATGAAGTTTCACTGAGGGGGGTGGACCTTTATCAACCCACAAAGCAAGAGGACCTCCTCACAGCAACACTGGTTGCTTAGTTCCCCGGAGAGTCAAGGTCTGTCTTGGTGGTCAATCCGATGATGAACTCCTCCATGTGCGTCTCCTGAGCAACCTGCACACTTGTTTCAGCCACTGTACCCTCGATGGTTCTGTGGGATCTTTCTACACCTTGTTTTGCGATGGTCCTGATATTAAAGCCTGTTATTTTTTGTTAGTCCATTTCGTAATCACATCAGTGCTCATTTCCCTGACTTTACAGATGTTCCTGGGAGGCCCCATGAAGTCAGCTTGACTCTGCTTCGTTATCTCCAACCCCACTATCTGTCAGAAAGCGGGACATTTCCTGCCCCTAATGAGGCTGTGTCTGCTTCTCCTTCTCTGGCACCGACCCTCCGACAGTTTCAGTGCTTTTGAAGAGCTTTGCAGTCGCGAGCAAGAATTTGACTTGACTAAAATTCCCACCATGCTTTGATGATGAACCCACAATGCAATTCAGGACAGGCATTTCCATATCTTCAGTCTTCATGACTTGTATCTTGATGTTTTATGTTACCACAAGACAGACTCCACGCACACAACACGATGAACACCACAACACGTCTATATTGATTAATATCAAATAAATAAGCAAGTAGTTACATGGTTAAAAAGTGATTGTACAATAAAAGTGTCAATAATATGTTGGCTTAAAGCTCAACATCAGCTAATGATTGTATTGAATGGTGAAGCTGATCGGTGGGCCATGGGGAATACGCCTGCTGCTGTCTTTTATACACTTATCCACTACCCTCTTTTAAAGTTTCAATTTAGTCACGGGATGTTCCAGCATTTATTACCCATCCCCAATTGCCCTTGAGGGGGGGGTTAAGAGCCAACCACATTGCTGTGGGTCTGGAGTCACATGTAGGCCAGACCAGGTAAGGGCAGCAGATTTCCTTCCCTAAAGGACATGAGTGAACCTGATGTGTTTTTAAGACAATCGACAATGGTTTCATGGTCATCAGTAAACTTTTAATTCCAGATTTTAATGAATTTAAATTCAAATTTCACCATCTGTTTCCATGGGGAAAAATGAAATCCAATTTGTGCAAAGCAAGATCTCACAATGTGTACTGTAGTAATCAGTGACTAATGTTATCGGGAGGTAACACGTGGTGCTCAAACTCAGCTCAGAGGTCACAGGAGAGATATCAAAATGTGAATAATTATGATCAAAATAAACTGCCGACCAATACTGTTGAAACTCAATGACCTCAGGAAGATATCATTCCAGGGGCAATAATTATTCACTCTTGTCCCGGGGCAATGGATACTTTCACAACATTTCAAGGTTTTCTTTCATCAACTTTGGACCCAGGAAGCTGAGGATATCAGTGCCATGGAGTGTTCCCATAGCATTCCCATAGCATTCCCATAGCATTCCCCAAACACTCCCAGAGCATTCCCATAGCATTCCCATAGCATTCCCATAGCACTCCCCAAACACTCCCAGTGCAGCACGGGGTTAGATACAGAACAAACGCCCCTACACCGTCCCCATCAAACACTCCCAGGAAAGGTACAGCACGGGGTTAGATACAGAGTAAAGCTCCCTCTACACTGTCCCCATCAAACACTCCCAGGACAGGTACAGCACGGGGTTAGATACAGAGTAAAGCTCCCACTACACTGTCCCCATCAAGCACTCCCAGGACAGGTACAGCACGGGGTTAGATACAGAGTAAAGCTCCCTCTACACTGTCCCCATCAAACACTCCCAGCACGGGGTTAGATACAGAGTAAAGCTCCCTCTACACTGTCCCCATCAAACACTCCCAGGCCAGGTACAGCACGGGGTTAGATACAGAGTAAAGCTCCCTCTACACTGTCCCCATCAATCACTCCCAGGACAAGTCTTTGAAAATCTCCCAGTGCAGCACGGGGTTAGATACAGAACAAACGCCCCTACACCGTCCCCATCAAACACTCCCAGGAAAGGTACAGCACGGGGTTAGATACAGAGTAAAGCTCCCTCTACACTGTCCCCATCAAGCACTCCCAGGACAGGTACAGCACGGGGTTAGATACAGAGTAAAGCTCCCTCTACACTGTCCCCATCAATCACTCCCAGGACAAGTCTTTGAAAATCTTCAAGGGAGCTCAACCTCGTTATCTCAAAAAACAGACTGGAGGCGGACCTAGGGGAGGTACTCCCATCTCGACGGGTCTGACCGGCTCAAAGGGGGCGGGACCAGCGGGAACTTTAAATCTTACCTTTTTCAATGCAAAAGGGGCTGGCCGATCACAGGACAAAGCCAGGTAAAACAATATAAAAGGGGCTGTGTTTTCGATTGGGGGTCTCTTCGTTCGTGGCTCGACCTCTGCACCCCTGACTTGACCTCTGCAGCCTGTGACCGTAAGTACCCTGCAGCAGCTTGCGAAACTCCCTTGACTTTAATAGTGGTTGAGGCTTTGGGGAAGGGAACTTGTTTTGTGCCTTGTGATATTGTTAAAAACTGTGTAATCATAAGAATTTTCGTTGTGTCCGCTATATTACTTTTGAATAGACATAGTGTGTATTAGAGCATAAGATTTTATTGTGTTTCTTCTGTTGATGATTTTGACCTGGGTTTTACAATAAACCTTGATTTGATGATAATTGGAGTCGTTTAAATTCTTCAATCCTTCACCAGCGATCTCTGACCAAGTCATTGTTAAAATACTCCTCACCTTAATTCCGGGTTCAAGAATCGAGGGTCATCTTGAGCGATTCACTCAGGACAGACTGCTGGTTAGGAAATAAACAGCAGTGTCCTATTCTCTCTCTTGGGAAAGCTACTCTAGTGGAGTAGGAACCGGGTGGGTGTTGCCCCACCGGCAAGAGAGAGAATCACCTGGGTATTGGTAGGGGTCTGGAGATCTGTGTGATATAAGTCTCAGGCTGTCGGTTAGGAATAAACGGCAGGCTTGAATCAGTGCTCTCTTCAGTGGAAGTGTCCCAGTGCGACATCCCCTGGCCTCTGAAGTTTCAGTGCCAGCTGGAGAGAGACACACACAGACATCAAAACCCCAGATATCGGCCCAGTAGTGGAGTAGCGGAGATGGCACCCTCTACACCATCAAACACTCCAACACAGGTACAGCACGGGGTTAGATATAGAGTACAGCTCCCTCAACACTGTCCCCATCAAACACTCCCAGGACAGGTACAGCACGGGGTTAGATACAGAGTAAAGCTCCCTCTACACTGTCCCCATCAATCACTCCCAGGACAGGTACAGCACGGGGTTAGATATAGAGTACAGCTCCCTCTACACTGTCCCCATCAAACACTCCCAGGACAGGGGCAGCACGGGGTTAGATACAGAGTAAAGCTCCCTCTACACTGTCCCCATCAAACACTCCCAGGACAGGTACAGCACGGGGGTTAGATACAGAGTAAAGCTCCCTCTACGCTGTCCCCATCAAACACTCCCAGGACAGGTACAGCACGGGGTTAGATACAGAGTAAAGCTCCCTCTACACTGTCCCCATCAAACACTCCCAGGACAGGTACAGCACGGGGTTAGATACAGAGTAAAGCTCCCTCTACGCTGTCCCCATCAAACACTCCCAGGACAGGTACAGCACGGAGTTAGTTACAGAGTAAAGCTCCCTCTACACTGTCCCCATCAAATACTACCAGGACAGGGGCAGCACGGGGTTAGATACAGAGTAAAGCTCCCTCTACACTGTCCCCATCAAACACTCCCAGGACAGGTACAGCACGGGGTTAGATACAGAGTAAAGCTCCCTCTACGCTGTCCCCATCAAACACTCCCAGGACAGGTACAGCACGGGGTTAGATACAGAGTAAAGCTCGCTCTACACTGTCCCCATCAAACACTCCCAGGACAGGTACAGCACGGGGTTAGATACAGAGTAAAACTCCCTCTACACTGTCCCCATCAAACACTCCCAGGACAGGTAGAGCACGGGGTTAGATACAGAGTAAAGCTCCCTCGACACTGTCCCCATTAAACACTCACAGGACAGGAACAGCACGGGGTTAGATACAGAATAAAGCTCCCTCTACACTGTCCCCATCAAACACTCCCAGGACAGGGGCAGCACGGGGTTAGATACAGAGTAAAGCTCCCTCTACACTGTCCCCATCAAACACTCCCAGGACAGGTACAGCACGGGGTTAGATACAGAGTAAATCTCCCTCTACACTGTCCCCATCAAACACTCCCAGGACAGATACAGCACGGGGATAGATACAGAGTAAAGCTCCCGCTACACTGTCCCCATCAAACACTCCCAGGACAGGTACAGCACGGGGCTAGATACAGAGGAAAGCTGCCTCTACACTGTCCCCATCAAACACTCCCAGGACAGGTACAGCACGGGGTTAGATACAGAGTAAAGCTCCCTCGACACTGTCCCCATCAAACACTCACAGGACAGGTACAGCACGGCATTAGATACAGAATAAAGCTCCCTCTACACTGTCCCCATCAAACACTCCCAGGACAGGTACAGCACGGGGGTTAGATACAGAGTAAAGCTCCCTCTACGCTGTCCCCATCAAACACTCCCAGGACAGGTACAGCACGGGGTTAGATACAGAGTAAAGCTCCCTCTACACTGTCCCCATCAAACACTCCCAGGACAGGTACAGCACGGGGTTAGATACAGAGTAAAGCTCCCTCTACGCTGTCCCCATCAAACACTCCCAGGACAGGTACAGCACGGAGTTAGTTACAGAGTAAAGCTCCCTCTACACTGTCCCCATCAAATACTACCAGGACAGGGGCAGCACGGGGTTAGATACAGAGTAAAGCTCCCTCTACACTGTCCCCATCAAACACTCCCAGGACAGGTACAGCACGGGGTTAGATACACAGTAAAGCTCCCTCTACGCTGTCCCCATCAAACACTCCCAGGACAGATACAGCACGGGGTTAGATACAGAGTAAAGCTCCCTCCACACTGTCCCCATCAAACACTCCCAGGACAGGTACAGCACGTGGTTACATACAGAGTAAAGCTCCCTCTACACTGTCCCCATCAAACACTGCCAGGACAGGTACAGCATGGGGTTAGATACAGAGTAAAGCTCCCTCTACACTGACCCCATCAAACACTCCCAGGACAGGTACAGCACGGGGTTAGATACAGAGTAAAGCTCCCTTTACACTGTCCCCATCAAACACACCCAGGACAGGTACAGCACGGGGTTAGATACAGAGTAAAGCTCCCTCTACGCTGTCCCCATCAAACACTCCCAGGACAGGGGCAGCACGAGGTTAGATACAGAGTAAAGCTCCCTCTACACTGTCCCCATCAAACACTCCCAGGACAGGTACAGCACGGGGTTAGATACAGAGTAAAGCTCCCTCTACGCTGTCCCCATCAAACACTCCCAGGACAGGTACAGCACGGGGTTAGATACAGAGTAAAGCTCGCTCTACACTGTCCCCATCAAACACTCCCAGGACAGGTACAGCACGGGGTTAGATACAGAGTAAAACTCCCTCTACACTGTCCCCATCAAACACTCCCAGGACAGGTACAGCACGGGGTTAGATACAGAGTAAAGCTCACTCGACACTGTCCCCATCAAACACTCACAGGACAGGTACAGCACGGGGTTAGATACAGAATAAAGCTCCCTCTACACTGTCCCTATCAAACACTCCCAGGACAGATACAGCACGGGGTTAGATACTGAGTAAAGCTCCCTTTACACTGTCCCCATCAAACACTCCCAGGACAGGTACAGCACGGGGTTAGATACAGAGTAAAGCTCCCTCTACACTTTCCCCATCAAACACTCCCAGGACAGGTACAGCACGGGGTTAGATACAGAGTAAAGCTCCCGCTACACTGTCCCCATCAAACACTCCCAGGACAGGTACAGCACGGGGCTAGATACAGAGAAAAGCTGCCTCTACACTGTCCCCATCAAACACTCCCAGGACAGGTACAGCACGGGGTTAGATACAGAGTAAAGCTCCCTCGACACTGTCCCCATCAAACACTCACAGGACAGGTACAGCACGGGGTTAGATACAGAATAAAGCTCCCTCTACACTGTCCCCATCAAACACTCCCAGGACAGGTACAGCACGGGGTTAGATACAGAGTAAAGCTCCCGCTACACTGTCCCCATCAAACACTCCCAGGACAGGTAAAGCACGGGGTTAGATACAGGGTAAAGCTCCCTCTACACTGTCCTCATCAAACACTCCCAGGACAGGTACAGCACGGGTTAGATACAGCGTAAAGCTCCCTCTACACTGTCCCCATCAAACACTCCCAGGATAGGTACAGCACGGGGTTAGATGCAGAGTAAAGCTCCCTCAACACTGTCCCCATCAAACACTCCCAGGACAGGTACAGCACGGGGTTAGATACAGAGTAAAGCTCCCTCTACACTGTCCCCATCAAACACTCCCAGGACAGGTACAGCACGGGGTTAGATACAGAGTAAAGCTCCCGCTACACTGTCCCCATCAAACACTCCCAGGACAGGTACAGCACGGGGTTAGATACAGAGTAAAGCTCCCTCTACACTTTCCCCATCAAACACTCCCAGGACAGGTACAGCACGGGGTTAGATACAGAGTAAAGCTGCCTCTACACTGTCCCCATCAAACACTCCCAGGACAGGTACAGCACGGGGTTAGATACAGAGTAAAGCTCCCTCAACACTGTCCCCATCAAACACTCACAGGACAGGTACAGCACGGGGTTAGATACAGAATAAAGCTCCCTCTACACTGTCCCCATCAAACACTCCCAGGACAGGTACAGCACGGGGTTAGATACAGCGTAAATCTCCCTCTACACTGTCCCCATCAAACACTCCCAGGACAGGTACAGCACGGGTTAGATACAGCGTAAAGCTCCCTCTACACTGTCCCCATCAAACACTCCCAGGACAGGTACAGCACGGGGTTAGATGCAGAGTAAAGCTCCCTAAACACTGTCCCCATCAAACACTCCCAGGACAGGTACAGCACGGGGTTAGATACAGAGTAAAGCTCCCGCTACACTGTCCCCATCAAACACTCCCAGGACAGGTACAGCACGGGGTTAGATACAGAGTAAAGCTCCCTCTACACTTTCCCCATCAAACACTCCCAGGACAGGTACAGCACGGGGTTAGATACAGAGTAAAGCTCCCGCTACACTGTCCCCATCAAACACTCCCAGGACAGGTACAGCACGGGGTTAGATGCAGAGTAAAGCTCCCTCTACACTGTCCCCATCAAACACTCCCAGGACAGGTACAGCACGGGGTTAGATACAGAGTAAAGCTCCCGCTACACTGTCCCCATCAAACACTCCCAGGACAGGTACAGCACGGGGTTAGATACAGAGTAAAGTTCCCTCTACACTTTCCCCATCAAACACTCCCAGGACAGGTACAGCACGGGGTTAGATACAGAGTAAAGCTCCCGCTACACTGTCCCCATCAAACACTCCCAGGACAGGTACAGCACGGCGTTAGATACAGGGAAAAGCTGCCTCTACACTGTCCCCATCAAACACTCCCAGGACAGGTACAGCACGGGGTTAGATACAGAGTAAAGCTCCCTCGACACTGTCCCCATCAAACACTCACAGGACAGGTACAGCACGGGGTTAGATACAGAATAAAGCTCCCTCGACACTGTCCCCATCAAACACTCCCAGGACAGGTACAGCACGGGGTTAGATGCAGAGTAAAGCTCCCTCTACACTGTCCCCATCAAACACTCCCAGGACAGGTACAGCACGGGGTTAGATACAGAGTAAAGCTCCCTCTACACTGTCCCCATCAAACACTCACAGGACAGGTACAGCACGGGGTTAGATACAGAGTAAAGCTCCCGCTACACTATCCCCATCAAACACTCCCAGGACAGGTACAGCACGGGGTTAGATACAGAGTAAAGCTCCCTCTACACTTTCCCCATCAAACACTCCCAGGACAGGTACAGCACGGGGTTAGATACAGAGTAAAGCTCCCGCTACACTGTCCCCATCAAACACTCCCAGGACAGGTACAGCACGGGGTTAGATACAGAGAAAAGCTGCCTCTACACTGTCCCCATCAAACACTCCCAGGACAGGTACAACACAGGGTTAGATACAGAGTAAAGCTCCCTCGACACTGTCCCCATCAAACACTCCCAGGACAGGTACAGCACGGGGTTAGATACAGAGTAAAGCTCCCTCTACACTGTCCCCATCAAACACTCCCAGGACAGGTACAGCACGGGATAGATACAGAGTAACTCCCTGTACACTGTCCCCATCAAACACTCACAGGACAGGTACAGCACGGGGTTAGATACAGAATAAAGCTCCCTCGACACTGTCCCCATCAAACACTCACAGGACAGGTACAGCACGGTGTTAGATACAGAATAAAGCTCCCTCTACACTGTCCCCATCAAACACTCCCAGGACAGGGGCAGCACGGGGTTAGATACAGAGTAAAGCTCCCTCTACACTTTCCCCATCAAACACTCCCAGGACAGGTACAGCACGGGGTTAGATACAGAGTAAAGCTCCCTCTACACTGTCCCCATCAAACACTCCCAGGACAGATACAGCACGGGTTTAGATACAGAGTAAAGCTCCCGCTATACTGTCCCCATCAAACACTCCCAGGACAGGTACAGCACGGGGCTAGATACAGAGAAAAGCTGCCTCTACACTGTCCCCATCAAACACTCCCAGGACAGGTACAGCACGGGGTTAGATACAGAGTAAAGCTCCCTCGACACTGTCCCCATCAAACACTCACAGGACAGGTACAGCACGGGGTTAGATACAGAATAAAGCTCCCTCTACACTTTCCCCATCAAACACTCCCAGGACAGGTACAGCACGGGGTTAGATACAGAGTAAAGCTCCCTCTACACTGTCCCCATCAAACACTCCCAGGACAGGTAAAGCACGGGGTTAGATACAGAGTAAAGCTCCCTCTACACTGTCCTCATCAAACACTCCCAGGACAGGTACAGCACGGGTTAGATACAGCGTAAAGCTCCCTCTACACTGTCCCCATCAAACACTCCCAGGACAGGTACAGCAAGGGGTTAGATACAGAGTAAAGCTCCCTCAACACTGTCCCCATCAAACACTCCCAGGACAGGTACAGCACGGGGTTAGATACAGAGTAAAGCTCCCTCTACACTGTCCCCATCAAACACTCCCAGGACAGGTACAGCACGGGGTTAGATACAGAGTAAAGCTCCCTCTACACTGTCCCCATCAAACACTCCCAGGACAGGTACAGCACGGGATAGATACAGAGTAACTCCCTGTACACTGTCCCCATCAAACACTCCCAGGACAGGTACAGCACGGGGTTAGATACAGAGTAAAGCTCCCTCTACACTGTCCCCATCAAACACTCCCAGGACAGGTACAGCACGGGGTTAGATACAGAGTGAAGCTCCCTCTACACTGTCCCCATCAAACACTCCCAGGACAGGTACAGCACGGGGTTAGATACAGAGTGAAGCTCCCTCTACACTGTCCCCATCAAACACTCTCAGGACAGGTACAGCACGGGGTTAGATACAGAGTAAAGCTCCCTCTACACTGACCCCATCAAACACTCCCAGGACAGGTACAGCACGGGGTTAGATACAGAGTAAAGCTCCCTCCACACTGTATCCATCAAACACTCCCAGGACAGGTACAGCACGGGGTTACATACAGAGTAAAGCTCCCACTACACTGTCCCCATTAAACACTCCCAGGACAGGTACAGCACGGGGTTAGATACAGAGTAAAGCTCCCTTTACACTGTCCCCATCAAACACTCCCAGGACAGGTACAGCACGGGGTTAGATACAGAGTAAAGCTCCCCCTACACTGTCCCCATCAAACACTCCCAGGACAGGTACAGCACGGGGTTAGATACAGAGTAAAGCTCCCTCTACACTGTCCCCATCAAACATTCCCAGGACAGATACAGCACGGGGTTAGATACAGAGTAAAGCTCCCTTTACACTGTCCCCATCAAACACTCCCAGGACAGGTACAGCACGGGGTTAGATACAGAGTAAAGCTCCCTCTACACTGTCCCCATCAAACACTCCCAGGACAGGTACAGCACGGGGTTAGATACAGAGTAAAGCTCCCTCTACACTGTCCCCATCAAACACTTCCAGGACAGGTACAGCACGGGATTAGATACAGACTAATGCTCCCTCTACACTGTCCCCATCAAACACTCCCAGGTCAGGTACAGCACGGGGTTAGATACAGAGTAAAGCTCCCTCTACACTGTCCCCATCAAACACACCCAGGACAGGTACACCACGGTGTTAGATACAGAGTAAAGCTCCCTCTACACTGTCCCCATCAAACACACCCAGGACTGGTACAGCACGGGGTTAGATACAGAGTAAAGCTCCCTCTACACTGTCCCCATCAAACATTCCCAGGACAGATACAGCACGGGGTTAGATACAGAGTAAAGCTCCCTTTACACTGTCCCCATCAAACACTCCCAGGACAGGTACAGCACGGGGTTAGATACAGAGTAAAGCTCCCTCTACACTGTCCCCATCAAACACTCCCAGGACAGGTACAGCACGGGGTTAGATACAGACTAAAGCTCCCTCTACACTGTCCCCATCAAACACTCCCAGGACAGGTACAGCACGGGGTTAGATACAGACTAAAGCTCCCTCTACACTGTCCCCATCAAACACTCCCAGGACAGGTACAGCACGAGGTTAGATACAGAGTAAAGCTCCCTCTGCACTGCCCCATCAAACACTCCCAGGACAGGTACAGCACGGGGTTAGATACAGAGTAAAGCTCCCTCTACACTGTCCCCATCAAACACTCCCAGGACAGGTACAGCACGGGGTTAGATACAGACTAAATCTCCCTCTACACTGTCCCCATCAAACACTCCCAGGACAGGTACAGCACGGGGTTAGATACAGAGTAAAGCTCCCTCTGCACTGCCCCATCAAACACTCCCAGGACAGGTACAGCACGGGGTTAGATACAGAGTAAAGCTCCCTCTACACTGTCCCCATCAAACACTCCCAGGACAGGTACAGCACAGGGTTAGATACAGAGTAAAGCTCCCTCTACACTGTCCCCATCAAACACTCCCAGGACAGGTACAGCACGGGGTTAGATACAGAGTAAAGCTCCCTCTACACTGTCCCCATCAAACACTCCCAGGACAGGTACAGCACGGGGTTAGATACAGAGTAAAGCTCCCTCGACACTGTCCCCATCAAACACTCCCAGGACAGGTACAGCACGAGGTTAGATACAGAGTAAAGCTCCCTCTACACTGTCCCCATCAAACACTCCCAGGACAGGTACAGCACGGGGTTAGATACAGAGTAAAGCTCCCTCTACACTGTCCCCATCAAACACTCCCAGGACAGGTACAGCACGGGGTTAGATACAGAGTAAAGCTCTCTCTACACTGTCCCCATCAAACACTCCCAGGACAGGTACAGCACGGGGTTAGATACAGAGTAAAGCTCCCTCTACACTGTCCCCATCAAACACTCCCAGGACAGGTACAGCACGGGGTTAGAGACAGAGTAAAGCTCCCTCTACACTGTCCCCATCAAACACTCCCAGGACAGGTACAGCACGGGGTTAGATACAGAGTAAAGCTCCCTCTACACTGTCCCCATCAAACACTCCCAGGACAGGTACAGCACGGGGTTAGATACAGAGTAAAGCTCCCTCTACACTGTCCCCATCAAACACTCCCAGGGCAGGTACAGCACGGGGTTAGATACAGAGCAAAGCTCCCTCTACACTGTCCCCATCAAACACTCCCAGGACAGGTACAGCACGGGGTTAGACACAGAGTAAAGCTCCGTCTACACTGCCCCCATCAAACACTCCCAGGACAGGTACAGCACGGGGTTAGATACAGAGTAAAGCTCCCTCTACCCTGTCCCCATCAAACACTCCCAGGACAGGTACAGCACGGGGTTAGATACAGAGTAAAGCTCCCTCTACACTGTCCCCATCAAATACTCCCAGGACAGGTACAGCACGGGGTTAGATACAGAGTAAAGCTCCCTCTACACTGTCCCCATCAAACACTCCCAGGACAGGTACAGCACGGGGTTAGATACAGAGTAAAGCTCCCTCTACCCTGTCCCCATCAAACACTCCCAGGACAGGTACAGCACGGGGTTAGATACAGAGTAAAGCTCCCTCTACACTGTCCCCATCAAACACTCCCAGGACAGGTACAGCACGGGGTTAGATACAGAGTAAAGCTCCCTCTACACTGTCCCCATCAAACACTCCCAGGACAGGTACAGCACGGGGTTAGATACAGAGTAAAGCTCCCTCTACACTGTCCCCATCAAACACTCCCAGGGCAGGTACAGCACGGGGTTAGATACAGAGCAAAGCTCCCTCTACACTGTCCCCATCAAACACTCCCAGGACAGGTACAGCACGGGGTTAGACACAGAGTAAAGCTCCGTCTACACTGCCCCCATCAAACACTCCCAGGACAGGTACAGCACGGGGTTAGATACAGAGTAAAGCTCCCTCTACACTGTCCCCATCAAACACTCCCAGGACAGGTACAGCACGGGGTTAGACACAGAGTAAAGCTCCCTCGACACTGTCCCCATCAAACACTCCCAGGACTGGTACAGCACGGGGTTAGATACAGAGTAAAGCTCCCTCTACACTGTCCCCATCAAATACTCCCAGGACAGGTACAGCACGGGGTTAGATACAGAGTAAAGCTCCCTCTACACTGTCCCCATCAAACACTCCCAGGACAGGTACAGCACGGGGTTAGATACAGAGTAAAGCTCCCTCTACACTGTCCCCATCAAATACTCCCAGGACAGGTACAGCACGGGGTTAGATACAGAGTAAAGCTCCCTCTACACTGTCCCCATCAAACACTCCCAGGACAGGTACAGCACGGGGTTAGATACAGAGTAAAGCTCCCTCTACACTGCCCCCATCAAATACTCCCAGGACTGGTACAGCACGGGGTTAGATACAGAGTAAAGCTCCCTCTACACTGTCCCCATCAAACACTCCCAGGACAGGTACAGCACGGGGTTAGATACAGAGTAAAGCTCCCTCTACCCTGTCCCCATCAAACACTCCCAGGACAGGTGCAGCACGGGGTTAGATACAAAGTAAAGCTCCCTCTACACTGTCCCCATCAAACACGCCCAGGACAGGTACAGCACGGGGTTAGATACAGAGTAAAGCTCCCTCTACACTGCCCCCATCAAATACTCCCAGGACTGGTACAGCACGGGGTTAGATACAGAGTAAAGCTCCCTCTACACTGTCCCCATCAAACACTCCCAGGACAGGTACAGCACGGGGTTAGATACAGAGTAAAGCTCCCTCTACCCTGTCCCCATCAAACACTCCCAGGACAGGTGCAGCACGGGGTTAGATACAAAGTAAAGCTCCCTCTACACTGTCCCCATCAAACACTCCCAGGACAGGTACAGCACGGGGTTAGATACAGAGTAAAGCTCCCTCTACACTGTCCCCATCAAACACTCCCAGGACAGGTACAGCACGGGGTTAGATACAGAGTAAAGCTCCCTCTACACTGTCCCCATCAAACACGCCCAGGACAGGTACAGCACGGGGTTAGATACAGAGTAAAGCTCCCTCTACACTGTCCCCATCAAACACTCCCAGGACAGGTACAGCACGGGGTTAGATACAGAGTAAAGCTCCCTCTACACTGTCCACATCAAACACTCCCAGGACAGGTACAGCAACGGGTTAGATACAGAGTAAAGCTCCCTCTACACTGTCCCCATCAAACACTCCCAGGACAGGTACAGCACGGGGTTAGATACAGAGTAAAGCTCCCTCTACACTGTCCACATCAAACACTCCCAGGACAGGTACAGCACGGGGTTAGATACAGAGTAAAGCTCCCTCTACACTGTCCACATCAAACACTCCCAGGACAGGTACAGCAACGGGTTAGATACAGAGTAAAGCTCCCTCTACACTGTCCCCATCAAACACTCCCAGGACAGGTACAGCACGGGGTTAGATACAGAGTAAAGCTCCCTCTACACTGTCCACATCAAACACTCCCAGGACAGGTACAGCAACGGGTTAGATACAGAGTAAAGCTCCCTCTACACTGTCCCCATCAAACACTCCCAGGACAGGTACAGCACAGGGTTAGATTTAACGCTTGTTGTGGCGGTTGTTTCCTGTTTAGTGTTTCTGTCGGATTTTGCCTGTTAACAAGGCCACAATGGTCTGTTCTGATAGGCAGGGACTTCCGGGGTCTCCTGTGCTGTGTTTTGTGTCGGTGGCCCACCCTTGGCTGATGCTGGGAGATTTCGATCATGCCAAAGTTAATGGGTTCCCCCTTCTCTGCGCCAGGAAGCCCCCCAGCAGGAACAGGCAGAAAATTCCAACATTTCAGTACAGCGCCCCATTTGTAGCTCTGCTTCCCATCAAAGCTCAGCCACTTCATCAAGGACATTGCATCATTGTCGCATGAGTACATACATCAGTATCAGACGCTCCTGATGTTAACCTTTATTCTTAGACGCCCTCGCTTTATCCCAACCATATATCGCTAATATCTCCACCAAAGTCTCAGATTTCGCAGGGTTAGTCCCTGTCCGACTTTCACCAATCTCCCTGATCTGCTCCTCAATTCAGTTCGAGTTTGAGGATTGTGGTGATATGGCTGTGAGCAAGATTGTCTGCAGTCAGCAATGCGACCTCCAACCAGCTGGTGGCGTCAGATGTGGCAGGCTGACCAGTCGGCAGTAAGGCGTACACCAGGACAGTCGCACATCGGGTAGTTCCAGAGCAACCTAATCTGTACAGTATTCTGTAAGTTATACATGTTAACTAATAAATCAGCATTCTCAGTAACTCATCAGCAGTTCTGTGGGTATCATTGCAACGGCCATGCCACAGAGCACAACAAGGATGATACGGGTGTCTCCCATAGAGTGGTTTGCGAGTTCCTACATGTTTCTGATTTCTGGTCCCCATCCATAAATCTAAATTATGACCAAGGTTTTGTTGGCTTTCTTCCCAATGTAATTGGGGCTCTTCAGTCACTTGTGATATTTCCCAGGTTCCTCCCAATTCTATAATGTCTCAGTGAAGGAGCTCTTTCTCGTACAATGCCTCTCGTAACCACCCTCTGTCCCCAGGCTATAGTACTCTCTTTTTATTTTTTCTAAATATAGATTACCTAATTCATTTTTTCCAATTAAGGGGCAATTTAGCGTGGCCAATCCACCTACCCGGCACATCTTTGTGTTGTGGGGGCGAAACCCACGCAGACACGGGGAGAACGTGCAGACCCCGCACAGACAGTGACCCAGTGGGGAATCGAACCTGGGACATTGGCGCTGTGAAGCCACAGTGCTATCCACTTGTGCTACTGTGCAGCCAGTTTAAGTTTAAGTGCTGCTACCGTAGGGCTGAAATAGTTGTCATTAAAAACTAAATCATTGATGATTGTTTTCTTTGTTCAAATTGTAGGACCAAATAATCCGACCACGTGTTCTGGCCAATGCTCTTCTGTTTTGCCGCACTCATCGTCCTGCTCTTGAGCATGTTTAACTTCTTGTAATCACTTTCCCGTAGCTCATAAGTGTTTAGTAATGAATGAAGTTTATGCCTCCAATTCCTCAGTAATGTTAAAATCTTCCAATTTGATTTCTTCCACTGGTATTCTGGAGAACGCACCTGTGATAGTCTGGTGTTTCCCTTGAATGTACTCAGTAACTGAGTCATATCTCAAGAGTCTCAGTCTCAAACATTGAATTCCAGGATCCATGTTTTGCACTTTCCTTGAGGTTAAGAAGAATCAGGAAAGGTTTATGGTTGGTTACAATTTTAAACACTGATGCCATGACATAATCAGAGAACTTCTCACAGGCCCACGTGGCTGCTAATGCTTCTTTCTCAATAATAATAATAATAATCTTTATTATTGTCGCAAGTAGGCTTACATTAACACTGCAATGAAGTTACTGTGAAAAGCCCCTAGTCGCCACATTCCGGCGCCTGTTCGGGGAGGCCTCTAACTCCGCCTTGAATGACTTCACGAATTTGGGGCGGCAAGACCAGCATCCCCGGGCTCTTTGCCCGTGAGCAAAGATGGCTACTCCCCTCCTCGGCTCCCCACAGAAGCCTCTCCGCCAGGTTCACGTTTGTCAAAAGGAGCACTAACCGGTGCCAGCGTGAGCACTTGCTCAGGAGGCTGCTGAATGATGGGAGGCTCTTGGATATGGGGTGGCTCTCGTTAATTATATGGAAATAGGGCTTAAGTGGTGATAATTGTTTTCTCACCACGCTACGGTGAGATCCGGATTTTCGGGGAGCGGGCCGGCTGCATCGCAAACTGTCTGCCGCCTGGCGCAGTTCTCGTTTTCAGCCTTTCCCACTATTCACTGGCCTTGTTTTGTTTGAGCGAGAGCGTAACGAGGCCGGAGAATTGCGCCCAAAAACTATTCTTGTCAATTTACGGATCCATAAATATCTCAGTAACTCTACACCAAGTTGTACCGCTGCTTCCCTTTGTTGTGTCTTTGTTTAAGAAAGAGCCGTAGGGAAAAGCCTGGGAACTACAGACCGGTGAGCCTAACGTCTGGTGAGTAAGTTAGGGTTAGGGTATTCTGAGAGACGGGAGCTAAAGGCATTTAGAGAGGCAAGGACTGATTAGGGACAGTCAGCATGGCTTTGTGAGTGGAAAATCATGTCTCACGAATGTGATTGCGGCACGGTAAGTGGTTAGAGCTGTTGCTTCACAGCACCAGGGTCCCAGGTTCGATTCCCGGCTGGGTCACTGTCTGTGCGGAGTCTGCACGTTCTCCCCGTGTCTGCGTGGGTTTCCTCCGGGTGCTCCGGTTTCCTCCCACAAGTCCCGAAAGATGTGCTGTTTGGTCATTTGAACATTTTGAATTCTCCCGCTGTGTACCCGAACAGGTGCCGGAATGTGGCGACTAGGGGATTTTCACAGTAACTTCATTGCAGTGTTAATGTGAGCCTACGTGTGACAATAAAGATTATTAAAAATTGAGTTTTTTGAAGGGGTGACCAAGAAGGTAGATGAGGGCAGTGCGATCGACGTTGTCTACATGGACTTTAGCAAGGCCTTTAGCAAGGTACCGCATGGTAGGTTGTTGCATAAGGTTAAATCTCACGGAATCCAGGGCGAGGTCGCCACAGAGTCATAGATTTTTCCAGCATCGAAACAGGCCCTTCGGCCCCACTGGTCCAAACCGCCCAACCAATTGGATACAAAATTGAGTAGATGACAGATGACAATGATGGTTGTGGAGGCCTGTGACCAGCGGTGTGGCTCAGAGGTTAGTGCTGGGTCCACTGTTATTTATATTAATGATTTGGATGAGAATGTAGGAGGCATGGTTAGTAGGTTTGCAGATGACACCAAGATTGGTGGCACAGTGGATAGTGAAGAAGGTTATCTAGGATTGCAACGGGATCTTTATCAAATAGGCCAGTGGGCCGATGAATGGCAGATGGAGTTTAATTTGGATAAATGTGAGGTGATGCATTTTGGTCGAATCAGGGCACGACCTACTCAGTTAATGGTATGGCGTTGGGGAGAGTTATAGAACAAAGAAATCTAGGGGTACAGGTTTGTCGCTCCTTGAAGGTGGAGTCGCAGGTGGACAGGGTGGTGAAGAAGGCATTCAGCATGCTAGGTTTTATTGGTCAGAATATTGAATACAGGGGTTGGGACGTCTTGTTGAAGTTGTACAAGACATTGGTAAGACCACACATGGAATCCTGTGTTCAGCTCTGGCCACCCTATTATAGGAAGGATATTGTTAAACTAGAAAGAGTGAAGAAGAGATTTACGAGGATGCTACCGGGACTTGATGGTTTGAGTTATAAGGAGAGGCTGGCTAGGCTGGGACTTTTTTCCCTGGAGTGTAGCAGCATTAGGGGTGATCTTATAGAGGTCTATAAAACAATGAGGAGCATCGATAAGGTAGAGAGTCGATATCTTTTCAAAAAAGGTAGAGGAGTCTAGAACTAGAGGATTGCTAGTGGAGTGTGTGGATTACTAGGTGAATGTGTGGATTACTAGTCCGGGCATGAGGACTGCTAGTGGAGTATGTGGATTACTAGTGGAGTGTGTGGATTACTAGTCCGGGCATGTGGATTACTAGTGGAGTGTGTGGATTACTAGTCCGGGCATGAGGATTGCTAGTGGAGTGTGTGGATTACTAGTGGAGCGTGTGGATTACTCGTCCGGGCATGAGGATTGATAGTGGAGTGTGTGGATTACTAGTGGAGTGTGTGGATTACTAGTCCGGGCATGAGGATTACTAGTGGAGTGTGGGGATTACTAGGTGAGTGTGTGGATTACTAGTCCGGGCATGAGGATTGCTAGTGGAGTGTGTGAATTACTAGTGGAGTGCGTGGATTACTAGTCCGGGCATGAGGATTGCTAGTGGAGTGTGTGGATTACTAGTGGAGTGTGTGGATTACTAGTCCGGGCATGAGGATTATTAGTGGAGTGTGGGGATTACTAGGTGAGTGTATGGATTACTAGTCCGGGCATGAGGAATGCTAGTGGAGTGTGTGGATTACTAGTGGAGTGTGTGGATTACTAGTCCGGGCATGAGGATTGCTAGTGGAGTGTGTGGATTACTAGTGGAGTGTGTGGATTACTAGTCCGGTCATGAGGATTACTAGTGGAGTGTGTGGATTACTAGTGGAGTGTGTGGATTACTAGTCCGTGCATGAGGATTGCTAGTGGAGTGTGTGAATTACTAGTCCGGGCATGAGGATTACTAGTGGAGTGTGGGGATTACTAGGTGAGTGTGTGGATTACTAGTCCGGGCATGAGGATTGCTAGTGGAGTGTGGGGATTACTAGGTGAGTGTGTGGATTACTAGTCCGGGCATGAGGATTGCTAGTGGAGTGTGCGGATTACTAGGTGAGTGTGTGGATTACTAGTGGAGCGTGTGGATTACTAGTCCGGGCATGAAGATTGCTAGTGGAGTGTGTGGATTACTAGTGGAGTGTGTGGATTACTAGTCCGGGCATGAGGATTGCTAGTGGAGTGTGCGGATTACTAGTGGAGTGTGTGGATTACTAGTCCGGGCATGAGGATTACTAGTGGAGTGTGTGGATTACTAGTGGAGTGTGTGGATTACTAGTCCAGGCATGAGGATTGCTAGTGGAGTGTGTGGATTACTAGTGGAGTGTGTGGATTACTAGTCCGGGCATGAGGATTGCTAGTGGAGTGTGTGGATTACTAGTGGAGTGTGTGGATTACTAGTCCGGGCATGTGGATTGCTAGTGGAGTGTGTGGATTACTAGTCCGGGCATGTGGGTTACTAGTGGAGTGTGTGGATTACTAGTGGAGTGTGTGGATTACTCGTCCGGTCATGAGGATTGCTAGTGGAGTGTGGGGATTACTAGTGGAGTGTGTGGATTAATAGTGGAGTGTGTGGATTACTAGTGGAGTGTGTGGATTACTAGTCCGGGCATGAGGATTACTAGTGGAGTGGGCGGATTACTAGTGGAGTGTGTGGATTACTAGTCCGGGCATGTGGATTACTAGTGGAGTGTGTGGATTACTAGTGGAGTGTGTGGATTACTAGTCCGGGCATGAGGATTGCTAGTGGAGTGTGTGGATTACTAGTGGAGCGTGTGGATTACTCGTCCGGGCATGAGGATTGCTAGTGGAGTGTGTGGATTACTAGTGGAGTGTGTGGATTACTAGTCCGGGCATGAGGATTGCTAGTGGAGTGTGGGGATTACTAGGTGAGTGTGTGGATTACTAGTCCGGGCATGAGGATTGCTAGTGGAGTGTGTGAATTACTAGTGGAGTGCGTGGATTACTAGTCCGGGCATGAGGATTGCTAGTGGAGTGTGTGGATTACTAGTGGAGTGTGTGGATTACTAGTCCGGGCATGAGGATTACTAGTGGAGTGTGGGGATTACTAGGTGAGTGTGTGGATTACTAGTCCGGGCATGAGGATTGCTAGTGGAGTGTGTGAATTACTAGTGGAGTGCGTGGATTACTAGTCCGGGCATGAGGATTGCTAGTGGAGTGTGTGGATTACTAGTGGAGTGTGTGGATTACTAGTCCGGGCATGAGGATTACTAGTGGAGTGTGGGGATTACTAGGTGAGTGTATGGATTACTAGTCCGGGCATGAGGAATGCTAGTGGAGTGTGTGGATTACTAGTGGAGTGTGTGGATTACTAGTCCGGGCATGAGGATTGCTAGTGGAGTGTGTGGATTACTAGTGGAGTGTGTGGATTACTAGTCCGGTCATGAGGATTACTAGTGGAGTGTGTGGATTACTAGTGGAGTGTGTGGATTACTAGTCCGTGCATGAGGATTGCTAGTGGAGTGTGTGAATTACTAGTCCGGGCATGAGGATTACTAGTGGAGTGTGGGGATTACTAGGTGAGTGTGTGGATTACTAGTCCGGGCATGAGGATTGCTAGTGGAGTGTGGGGATTACTAGGTGAGTGTGTGGATTACTAGTCCGGGCATGAGGATTGCTAGTGGAGTGTGCGGATTACTAGTGGAGTGTGTGGATTACTAGTCCGGGCATGAGGATTACTAGTGGAGTGTGTGGATTACTAGTGGAGTGTGCGGATTACTAGTCCGGGCATGAGGATTGCTAGTGGAGTGTGGGGATTACTAGGTGAGTGTGTGGATTACTAGTGGAGCGTGTGGATTACTAGTCCGGGCATGAGGATTGCTAGTGGAGTGTGTGGATTACTAGTGGAGTGTGTGGATTACTAGTCCGGGCATGAGGATTGCTAGTGGAGTGTGCGGATTACTAGTGGAGTGTGTGGATTACTAGTCCGGGCATGAGGATTACTAGTGGAGTGTGTGGATTACTAGTGGAGTGTGTGGATTACTAGTCCAGGCATGAGGATTGCTAGTGGAGTGTGTGGATTACTAGTGGAGTGTGTGGATTACTAGTCCGGGCATGAGGATTGCTAGTGGAGTGTGTGGATTACTAGTGGAGTGTGTGGATTACTAGTCCGGGCATGTGGATTGCTAGTGGAGTGTGTGGATTACTAGTCCGGGCATGTGGATTACTAGTGGAGTGTGTGGATTACTAGGTGAGTGTGTGGATTACTAGTCCGGGCATGAGGATTAACTTGCTTACCTTGCAGGTCAGCTGTTGAGTTCGGGAGTGAGAGCTGGGACCTTAGAATCAGCGCGGGAATTTTGAAAAAGCGCGGGGGCTGCGAGGCAGAGGGGACCATTTAAAAGGTCGCTGTCTGCGGTGAGGTGAGTACAGGTTAACAACTTACTTACCTTGCAGGCCAAGTCGATTTCAGCAGGAGCGGAGCAGGCTCGTCTATTTCAGCGGGGGCAGTGCGGAAGTGATTTCTGGGAGGTAAGTTTCTCCTTTAAATAAATTTTTTTTTTTAAATTCTAGTGTTTAAGGTGGGAACAGGAAGTCGACCCGCGGACTTCTGGGAAGACCCACACCAATAAATTCTGGTGGAGAGGAAACCCGAGACACTACACGTGTAGTGTCTCCCACCCGCCCTCCTCCTCTAACCTAATAATAAAACCCATTGGTGTGAGGTAAGTACCATATTTTATTATTGTTATTAATAATTTTTTTATTTTTTTTATATAAAAAAATTTAATTTAGTTGTTAGCCAGATCTTGGTAGAAAGTTAGAGGAATGGCAGGGAAGGGAGTGCAATGTTCCTCCTGCAGGATGTTTGAGGTGAGGGATGCCGTTAGTGTCCCTGCTGATTTTACCTGCAGCAAGTGCTGCCATCTCCAGCTCCTCCAAGACCGAGTTAGGGAACTGGAGCTGGAGTTGGAAGAACTTCGGATCATTCGGGAGGCAGAAGGGGTCATAGATAGCAGCTTCAGGGAATTAGTTACACCAAAGATTGGAGATAGGTGGGTAACTGTAAGAGGGACTGGGAAAAAGCAGTCAGTGCAGGGATCCCCTGCGGTCGTTCCCCTGAGAAACAAGTATACCGCTTTGGATACTTGTGGGGGGGGGGACTTACCAGGGGTAAGCCATGGGGTACGGGCCTCTGGCACGGAGTCTGTCCATGTTGCTCAGAAGGGAAGGGGGGAGAGGAGCAGAGCATTAGTAATTGGGGACTCTATAGTCAGGGGCACAGATAGGAGATTTTGTGGGAGCGTGAGAGACTCACGTTTGGTATGTTGCCTCCCAGGTGCAAGGGTACGTGATGTCTCGGATCGTGTTTTCCGGGTCCTTAAGGGGGAGGGGGAGCGGCCCCAAGTCGTGGTCCACATTGGCACCAACGACATAGGTAGGAAAGGGGACAAGGATGTCAGGCAGGCTTTCAGGGAGCTAGGATGGAAGCTCAGAACTAGAACAAACAGAGTTGTTATCTCTGGGTTGTTGCCCGTGCCACGTGATAATGAGGTGAGCAATAGGGAGAGAGAGCAATTAAACACGTGGCTACAGGGATGGTGCAGGCGGGAGGGATTCAGATTTCTGGATAACTGGGGCTCTTTCTGGGGAAGGTGGGACCTCTACAGACAGGATGGTCTACATCTGAACCTGAGGGGCACAAATATCCTGGGGGGGAGATTTGTTAGTGCTCTTTGGGGGGGTTTAAACTAATGCAACAGGGGCATGGGAACCTGGATTGTAGTTTTAGGGTAAGGGAGAATGAGAGTATAGAGGTCAGGAGCTCAGATTTGACGTCGCAGGAGGGGGCCAGTGATCAGGTAGGTGGTTTGAAGTGTGTCTACTTCAATGCCAGGAGTATACGAAACAAGGTAGGGGAACTGGCAGCATGGGTTGGTACCTGGGACTTCGATGTTGTGGCCATTTCGGAGACGTGGATAGAGCAGGGACAGGAATGGATGTTGCAGGTTCCGGGGTTTAGGTGTTTTAGTAAGCTCAGAGAAGGAGGCAAAAGAGGGGGAGGTGTGGCGCTGCTAGTCAAGAGCAGTATTACGGTGGCGGAGAGGATGCTAGATGGGGACTCATCTTCCGAGGTAGTATGGGCTGAGGTTAGAAACATGAAAGGAGAGATCACCCTGTTGGGAGTTTTCTATAGGCCTCCAAATAGTTTTAGGGATGTAGAGGAAAGGATGGCGAGGATGATCCTGGATAAGAGCGAAAGTAATAGGGTAGTTATTATGGGAGACTTTAACTTTCCAAATATTGACTGGAAAAGATATAGTTCGAGTACATTAGATGGGTCGTTTTTTGTACAGTGTGTGCAGGAGGGTTTCCTGACACAGTTTGTTGACAGGCCAACAAGAGGCGAGGCCACATTGGATTTGGTTTTGGGTAATGAACCAGGCCAGGTGTTGGATTTGGAGGTAGGTGAGCACTTTGGGGACAGTGACCACAATTCAGTGACGTTTACGTTAAGGATGGAAAGGGATAAGTATACACCGCAGGGCAAGAGTGATAGCTGGGGGAAGGGAAATTATGATGCCATTAGACGTGACTTGGGGGGGATAAGGTGGAGAAGTAGGCTGCAAGTTTTGGACACACTGGATAAGCGGAGCTTGTTCAAGGATCAGCTACTGCGTGTTCTTGATAAGTATGTACCGGTCAGGCAGGGAGGAAGGTGCCGAGCGAGGGAACCGTGGTTTACCAAGGAAGTGGAATCTCTTGTTAAGAGGAAGAAGGAGGCCTATGTGAAGATGAGGTGTGAAGTTTCAGTTGGGGCGATGGATAGTTACAAGGTAGCGAGGAAGGATCTAAAGAGAGAGCTAAGACGAGCAAGGAGGGGACATGAGAAGTATTTGGCAGGAAGGATCAAGGAAAACCCAAAAGCTTTCAATAGGTATGTCAGGAATAAGCGAATGACTAGGGACAGAGTAGGACCAGTCAAGGACAGGGATGGGAAGTTGTGTGTAGAATCTGAAGAGATAGGCGAGATATTAAATGAATATTTTTCGTCAGTATTCACTCAGGAAAAAGATAATGTTGTGGAGGAGAATGCTGAGCTCCAGGTAAATAGATTAGATGGCATTGAGGTACGTAGGGAAGAGGTGTTGGCAATTCTGGACAGGCTGAAAATAGATAAGTCCCCGGGACCTAATGGGATTTATCCTAGGATTCTCTGGGAGGCCAGGGAAGAGATTGCTGGACCATTGGCTTTGATTTTTATGTCATCATTGGATACAGGAATAGTGCCAGAGGACTGGAGGATAGCAAATGTGGTCCCTTTGTTCAAAAAGGGGAGCAGAGACAACCCCGGCAACTATAGACCGGTGAGCCTCACGTCTGTAGTGGGTAAAGTCTTGGAGGGGATTATAAGAGACAAGATTTATAATCATCTAGATAGGAATAATATGATCAGGGATAGTCAGCATGGCTTTGTGAAGGGTAGGTCATGCCTCACAAACCTTATCGAGTTCTTTGAGAAGGTGACTGAACAGGTAGACGAGGGTAGAGCAGTTGATGTGGTGTATATGGATTTCAGCAAAGCGTTTGATAAGGTTCCCCACGGTAGGCTATTGCAGAAAATACGGAGGCTGGGGATTGAGGGTGATTTAGAGATGTGGATCAGAAATTGGCTAGCTGAAAGAAGACAGAGGGTGGTGGTTGATGGGAAATGTTCAGAATGGAGTTCTGTCACAAGTGGAGTACCACAAGGATCTGTTCTGGGGCCGTTGCTGTTTGTCATTTTTATCAATGACCTAGAGGAAGGCGCAGAAGGGTGGGTGAGTAAATTTGCAGACGATACTAAAGTCGGTGGTGTTGTCGATAGTGTGGAAGGAAGTAGCAGGTTACAGAGGGATATAGATAAGCTGCAGTGCTGGGCTGAGAGGTGGCAAATGGAGTTTAATGTAGAGAAGTGTGAGGTGATTCACTTTGGAAGGAATAACAGGAATGTGGAATATTTGGCTAATGGAAAAGTTCTTGAAAGTGTGGATGAGCAGAGGGATCTAGGTGTCCATGTACATAGATCCCTGAAAGTTGCCACCCAGGTTGATAGGGTGGTGAAGAAGGCCTATGGAGTGTTGGCCTTTATTGGTAGAGGGATTGAGTTCTGGAGTCAGGAGGTCATGTTGCAGCTGTACAGAACTCTGGTACGGCCGCATTTGGAGTATTGCGTACAGTTCTGGTCACCGCATTATAGGAAGGACGTGGAGGCTTTGGAACGGGTGCAGAGGAGATTTACCAGGATGTTGCCTGGTATGGAGGGAAAATCTTATGAGGAAAGGCTGATGGACTTGAGGTTGTTTTCGTTAGAGAGAAGAAGGTTAAGAGGAGACTTAATAGAGGCATACAAAATGATCAGAGGGTTAGATAGGGTGGACAGTAAGAGCCTTCTCCCGCGGATGGAACTGGCTAGCACGAGGGGACATAGCCTTAAACTGAGGGGTAATAGATATAGGACAGAGGTCAGGGGTAGGTTCTTTACGCAAAGAGTAGTGAGGCCGTGGAATGCCCTACCTGCTACAGTAGTGAACTCGCCAACATTGAGGGCATTTAAAAGTTTATTGGATAAACATATGGATGATAATGGTATAGTGTAGGTTAGATGGCTTTTGTTTCGGTGCAACATCGTGGGCCGAAGGGCCTGCACTGCGCTGTATTGTTCTATGTTCTATGATTGCTAGTGGAGTGTGCGGATTAATAGTGGAGTGTGTGGATTACTAGTCCGGGCATGAGGATTACTAGAGGAGTGTGTGGATTACTAGTGGAGTGTGTGGATTACTAGTCCAGGCATGAGGATTGCTAGTGGAGTGTGTGGATTACTTGTGCAGTGTGTGGATTACTAGTGGAATGTGTGGATTACTAGTCCGGGCATGAGGATTGCTAGTGGAGTGTGTGGATTACTAGTGGAGTGTGTGGATTACTAGTCCGGGCATAAGGATTGCAAGTGGAGTGTGTGGATTACTAGTCCGGGCATGTGGATTACTAGTGGAGTGTGTGGATTACTAGTGGAGTGCGTGGATTACTCGTCCGGGCATGAGGATTGCTAGTGGAGTGTGTGGATTGCTTGTGCAGTGTGTGGATTACTAGTGGAATGTGTGGATTACTAGTCCGGGCATGAGGATTACTAGTGGAGTGTGGGGATTACTAGGTGAGTGTGTTGATTACTAGTCCGGGCATGAGGATTGCTAGTGGAGTGTGCGGATTACTAGTGGAGTGTGTGGATTACTAGTCCAGGCATGTGGATTACTCGTGGAGTGTGTGGATTACTAGTGGAGTGTGTGGATTACTAGTCCTGGCATGAGGATTGCTAGTGGAGTGTGTGGATTACTAGTGGAGTGTGTGGATTACTAGTCCGGGCATGAGGATTGCTAGTGGAGTTTGTGGATTACTAGTGAAGTGTGTGGATTACTAGTGGAGTGTGTGGATTACTAGTCCGGGCATGAGGATTGCTAGTGGAGTTTGTGGATTACTAGTGGAGTGTGTGGATTACTAGTCCGTGCATGAGGATTGCTAGTGGAGTGTGTGGATTACTAGTCCGGGCATGAGGATTGCTAGTGGATTGTGCGGATTACTAGTGGAGTGTGTGGATTACTAGTCCGTGCATGAGGATTGCTAGTGGAGTGTGTGGATTACTAGTCCGGGCATGAGGATTGCTAGTGGAGTGTGTGGATTACTAGTGGAGTGTGTGGATTACTAGTAGAGTGTGTGGATTACTAGTTCAGGCAGTGGATTGCTAGTCAAATGTGTGGATTACTAATCCTGGTGGGGGATTACTAGTTTCTTCTTGGATTTAAACCGGTTGAGGTTGGAAAGTTTTCCGTTAATCCTGTAGACGGTGTCCATTCCACTGGGAAGCTTGTTCGTGACCAGTGAAGGATGGTGGCGATGAGGATGGTGAAAGGGGTGGTGGCGATGAGGATGGTCACAGTATGAAGTCTTACAACACCAGGTTAAAGTCCAACTGGTTTGTTTCGATGTCACTAGCTTTCGGAGCGCTGCTCCTTCCTCAGGTGAATGAAGGGGTATGTTCCAGAAAAAACATAAATATAGACAAATTCAAAGATGCCAGACAATGCTCGGAATGCGACCATTAGCAGGTGATTAAATCTTTACAGATCCAGAGATGGGGTAACCCCAGGTTAAAGAGGTGTGAATTGTGTCAAGCCAGGACAGTTGGTAGGATTTCGCAAGCCTAGGCCAGATGGTGGGGGATGAATGTAATGCGACATGAATCCCAGGTCCCGGTTGAGGCTGCACTCATGTGTGCGGGACTTGGCTATAAATTTCTGCTCGGCGATTCTGCGTTGTTGCACGTCCTGAAGGCCGCCTTGGAGAACGCTTACCCGGAGATCAGAGGCTGAATGCCCTTGACTGCTGAAGTGTTCCCCGACTGGAAGGGAACATCCCTGCCTGGTGATTGTCGCGCGATGTCCGTTCATCCGTTGTCGCAGCGTCTGCATGGTCTCGCCAATGTACCACGCTTCGGGACATCCTTTCCTGCAGCGTATGAGGTAGACAACGTTGGCCGAGTCGCACGAGTATGTACCGCGTACCTGGTGGGTGGTGTTCTCACGTGTAATAGTGGTATCCATGTCGATGATCTGGCACGTCTTGCAGAGATTGCCATGACAGGGTTGTGTGGTGTCGTGGTCACTGTTCTGAAGACTGGGTAGTTTGCTGTGAACAATGGTTTGTTTGAGGTTGCATGGTTGTTTTAAGGCAAGTAGTGGGGGTGTGGGGATGACCTTGGCAAGATGTTCATCGTCATCAATGACGTGTTGAAGGCTGTGAAGAAGATGACGTAGTTTCTCCGCTCCGGGGAAGTACTGGACGAAGAAGGGTATTCTGTCGCTTGTGTCCCGTGTTTGTCTTCTGAGGAGGTCGGTGCGGTTTTTTGCTGTGGCGCGTTGGAACTGTCGATCGATGAGTCGAGCGCCATATCCCGTTCGTACGAGGGCATCTTTCAACGTCTGTAGATGTATGTTACGCTCCTCCTCGTCTGAGCAGATCCTGTGTATACGGAGAGCTTGCCCATAGGGGATGGCTTCTTTAATGTGTTTAGGGTGGAAGCTGGAGAAGTGGAGCATCGTGAGGTTATCTGTGGGTTTGCGGTAAAGCGAAGTGCTGAGGTGACCGTCCTTGATGGAGATGAGTGTGTCCAAGAATGCAACTGATTTTGGAGAGTAGTCCATGGTGAGTCTGATGGTTGGATGGAACTTATTAATGTCATCGTGTAGTCGTTTCAGTGATTCTTCGCCGTGGGTCCAAAGGAAAAAAATGTCATCGATGTATCTGGTGTATAACGTCGGTTGAAGGTCCTGTTCAAACTTGTGCATGAAGATGTTGGCGTATTGGGGTGCGAATTTGGTCCCCATGGCTGTTCCGTGCGTCTGGATGAAGAATTTGTTGTCGAAGGTGAAGACGTTGTGATCCAGAATGAAGCGGATGAGTTGCAGAATTGCGTCTGGAGATTGGCAGTTGTCGGTGTTGAGTACTGTGGCTGTTGCAGCAATGCCGTCGTCATGGGGGATGCTGGTGTAGAGTGCCGAGACGTCCATTGTGACGAGGAATGTTCCTGGTTCAACTGGTCCATGGGTGCTGAGTTTCTGTAGGAAGTCCGTCGTGTCGCGACAGAAGCTGGGTGTACCTTGTACGATGGGTTTCAAGATGCCCTCGATGTAGCCAGAGAGGTTCTCACACAGGGTCCCATTGCCTGAAACGATAGGGCGGCCTGGTGTGTTGGCCTTATGTATTTTCGGGAGGCAGTAGAGATCTCCAACACGGGGAGTACGTGGGATGAGAACACGTAGGGTGCTCTGAAGATCTGGATCCAAAGTCTTGATCAGTCTGTTACGTTGGCGGATGTGTTCCTTGGTCGGATCTGCGGGTAACTGTCTGTAGTGTTCTTGGTTGTTCAGTTGTCGGTATACTTCTTTGCAGTAGTCTGTTCTGTTCAGTATGGCGGTGGCCCCTCCTTTGTCTGCTGGTTTGATGACGATGCTGCGGTTGGTCTTGAGAGATGAGGATGGTGAAAGGGGTGGTGGCGATGAGGATGGTGAAAGGGGTGGTGGCGATGAGGATGGTGAAAGGGGTGGTGGCGATGAGGATGGTGAAAGGGGTGGTGGCGATGAGGATGGTGAAAGGGGTGGTGGCGATGAGGATGGTGAAAGGGGTGGTGGCGATGAGGATGGTGAAAGGGGTGGTGGCGATGAGGATGGTGAAAGGGGTGGTGGCGATGAGGATGGTGAAAGGGGTGGTGGCGATGAGGATGGTGAAAGGGGTGGTGGCGATGAGGATGGCGAAAGGGGTGGTGGCGATGAGGATGGTGAAAGGGGTGGTGGCGATGAGGATGGTGAAAGGGGTGGTGGCGATGAGGATGGTGAAAGGGGTGGTGGCGATGAGGATGGTGAAAGGGGTGGTGGCGATGAGGATGGTGAAAGGGGTGGGGGCGATGAGGATGGTGAAAGGGGTGGTGGCGATGAGGATGGTGAAAGGGGTGGTGGCGATGAGGATGGTGAAAGGAGTGGTGGCGATGAGGATGGTGAAAGGGGTGGGGACGATGACACATCCCCTTGACCCCAGTCTTGACCTGGAAGGTTTCTATCTTATTTCTGTCGGTGATGACTTATTATCGATATTATATCGTCCATAATACCCATTAGAGGACAAATGCTGGGAACCATGATGATTCTGTATTGACTGAAAAACAGCATGATTGAATGTCTGGGTCCAAACATTAGAGAAAGTGAAAGATTTATTTTAATACTTTAATTGAAATTTTATTCCAGCTTCCTTTTCCAAATAGTTTTTGCTGAATAATTTATATGCCTGACCAGCGTAGATCAATGAGATTTATCCCGCAGTTCCTCACTCTGTGTCAGTCGGCTGTGCTGGGAACAGACAATTTGGCAGAATTTCTTTCCCTGTCCATCCCAGGGAGAGTGGGCCCTGGACACGGAATGATTGGGTCTGTGTAAGGAGCCTGCTGTCTGTCGTGGGCCGGTCTGAGCTCTCGCCCAGCCACAGCTGTTGTTGGCGCCAACCCTTTCATCAACATGACTATCTCAGTGATATGTGATGCGGTCTCCTGGTTCACCCACCTCTCCCCCACTGAGCTGTATATGGGTCAGGGAATTTACATTGCCAAATCTTAGATAAATACATTTTATATCCGGGTCCACGGCCAACACCTGCCCAGCTCCAGGTGTGCCCATTATTAAACTGCAGCAACATCAAATGCACCAAATATTTACTCTTCCCAGCAATTTATTACATATTGGATTGAAAGGGTCATATATTAAACCAAACTCCCTGTTGCTTCATTCTGACTGTCTCTCTGTTTGCCCGCCCCCTGGAGTCGCACACAGGCCAGGGTTCCTCCCTCAGGGACATTGCGGATCAAGTCGAGTCACAGAGACGTGCAGCCCATCGAGTCTGCACCGACAATAACTACCCCTAACCTCGCACTAATCCCACTCCCCAGCACTTCTCCCATCTCCTTGAATGTGCCAAGTGCTCCTTTTTAAAGGTTGTGAGGTTTCCAGCCTCCTCGACCTTCCTAGGCTGTGCATCCCACATTCCCACCACCCACTCAGGGAAATTGAAATGAATGAAAATGAAAATCGCTTATTGTGACAAGTAGGCTTCAAATGAAGATACTGTGAGAAGCCCCTAGTCGCCACATTCCGGCGCCTGTTCGGGGAGGCTGGTACGGGAATTGAGCCGTGCTGCTGGCCTGCCTTGGTCTGCTTTCAAAGCCAGCGATTTAGCCCTGTGCTAAACCAGCCCCTCTCAAATCCCCTCGGAATCTCCTGCCCCACCTCACCCTGAAACTATGCCCCCTTGTGATTGGCCCCTCAACCAAGGGGAAGAGCTGCTTCCTATGTACCCTGTCCAAACCCCTCATAATCTCACACACCTCAATCAGATCCCCCCTCGGCCTTTTCTGCTCGCTGGAAAACAATCCCAGCCTATCCAGTCTCTCCTTATAGCTCAGATACTCCATCCCAGGCAACATCCTGGGGAATCTCCTCTGCACCCCCTCCAGTGCAATCACCTCCTTCCTGTAGTGAGGTGACCAGACCTGCACACAGTACTCCAGCTGGGGCCTCACCAACGTTCTGTACAGCTCCAACATAACCTCACTGCTTTTATATTCTACGTCACGGTTTGGGCAACATGGTAGCACAGTGGTTAGCACTGTGGCTTCACAGCTCCAGGGTCCCAGGTTTGATTCCGGCTTGGGTCACTGTCTGTGCGGAGTCTGCACATCCTCCCCGTGTGTGCGTGGGTTTCCTCCGGGTGCTCCGGTTTCCTCCCACAGTCCAAAGACGTGCTGTTAGGTGGATTGGCCAATGATAAATTGCCCTTAGTGACCAAAAGGTTAGGAGAGGTTATTGGGTTACGGGGATAGGGTGGAAGTGAGGGATTAAGTGGGTCAAGTGCAGACTTGATGGGCCGAATGGCCTCCTTCTGCACTGTATGTTCTATGCTCTGTGTCACGGCTGACAAAGGCAAGTGTCCTATATGCCTTCTTAACGACCCTATTCACCTGCCTCCAGTGATCTGTGAACAAGTATTCCATCTGTTCCTCTGAGCTTGCGAGTGTCCTGCCAGTCATCACATCCTCCCTTGTCCTGTTTCTTCTTCCAAAGTGCATCACCTCGCACGTCTCAGGATTAAACACCATCTGCCACTGCTCTGCCCATCTGACCAACCCATCCATATCTTCCTGTGATCTCTGACCCTCTTCTTCACTGTTAACTACCCTACCAATCTTGGTGTCGTCAGCAAACTTACTTATCATTCCCTCCACATACTCATCCATATCATTTAGATATATAACAAACAATAATGGACACAGCACTGATCCCTGTGATACCCCGCTGGACACCGGCCTCCAGTTACTCAAACAGACTTCTATCACCACCCTGTGTCCTGTCACTAAGCCAGTTTCAGATCCACCTCACCAAGTTTCCTTCAATTCCATGTTCTTCAAGACCAGAAGACCAGAGGACAGAGGAGCAGAATTAGGCCACTCGGCCCATCGAGTCTGCTCCGCCATTCAATCATGGCTGATATTTTTCTCATCCCCCATTCTCCTGCCTTCTCCCCATAACCCCTGATCCCCTCATCAATCACGTTAGTGATGGAAAGGGATAAGTATACACCGCAGGGCAAGAGTTATAGCTGGGGGAAGGGCAATTATGATGCCATTAGACGTGACTTGGGGGGGATAGGTTGGAGAAGTAGGCTGCAAGTGTTGGGCACACTGGATAAGTGGGGCTTGTTCAAGGAACAGCTACTGCGTGTTCTTGATAAGTACGTACCGGTCAGGCAGGGAGGAAGGCGTCGAGCGAGGGAACCGTGGTTTACCAAAGAAGTGGAATCTCTTGTTAAGAGAAAGAACATAAGAACATAAGAACTAGGAGCAGGAGTAGGCCATCTGGCCCCTCGAGCCTGCTCCACCATTCAATGAGATCATGGCTGATCTTTTGTGGACTCAGCTCCACTTTCCGGCCCGAACACCATAACCCTTAATCCCTTTATTCTTCAAAATAAGAAGGAGGCCTATGTGAAGATGAGGTGTGAAGTTTCAGTTGGGGTGATTGATAGTTACAAGGTTAGCGAGGAAGGATCTAAAGAGAGAGCTAAGACGAGCAAGGAGGGGACATGAGAAGTATTTGGCAGGAAGGATCAAGGAAAACCCAAAAGCTTTCTATAGGTATGTCAGGAATAAGCGAATGACTAGGGAAAGAGTAGGACCAGTCAAGGACAGGGATGGGAAATTGTGTGTGGAGTCTGAAGAGATAGGCGAGATACTAAATGAATATTTTTCGTCAGTAGTCACTCAGGAAAAAGATAATGTTGTGGAGGAGAATGCTGAGCCCCAGGCTAATAGAATAGATGGCATTGAGGTACGTAGGGAAGAGGTGTTGGCAATTCTGGACAGGCTGAAAATAGATAAGTCCCCGGGGCATGATGGGATTTATCCTAGGATTCTCTGGGAAGCCAGGGAAGAGATTGCTGGGCCTTTGGCTTTGATTTTTATGTCATCATTGGTGACAGGAATAGTGCCAGAGGACTGGAGGACAGCAAATGTGGTCCCTTTGTTCAAGAAGGGGAGTAGAGACAACCCCGGCAACTATAGACCGGTGAGCCTCACGTCTGTAGTGGGTAAAGTCTTGGAGGGGCTTATAAGAGACAAGATTTATAATCATCTAGATAGGAATAATATGATCAGGAATAGTCAGTATGGCTTTGTGTACAAACCTTATCGAGTTCTTTGAGAAGGTGACTGAACAGGTAGACGAGGGTAGAGCAGTTGATGTGGTGTATATGAATTTCAGTAAAGCGTTTGATAAGGTTCCCCACGGTAGGCTATTGCAGAAAATACGGAGGCTGGGGATTGAGGGTGATTTAGAGATGTGGATCAGAAATTGGCTAGCTGAAAGAAGACAGAGGGTGGTGGTTGATGGGAAATGTTCAGAATGGAGTTCAGTTACAAGTGGCGTACCACAAGGATCTGTTCTGGGGCCGTTGCTGTTTGTCATTTTTATAAATGACCTAGAGGAGGGCGCAGAAGGGTGGGTGAGTAAATTTGCAGACGACACTAAATTCGGTAGTGTTGTCGACAGTGCAGAAGGATGTAGCAGGTTACAGAGGGACATAGATAAGCTGCAGAGCTGGGCTGAGAGGTGGCAAATGGAGTTTAATGTAGAGAAGTGTGAGGTGATTCACTTTGGAAGGAATAACAGGAATGCGGAATATTTGGCTAATGGTAAAGTTCTTGGAAGTGTGGATGAGCAGAGGGATCTAGGTGTCCATGTACATAGATCCCTGAAAGTTGCCACCCAGGTTGATAGGGTTGTGAAGAAGGCCTATGGAGTGTTGGCCTTTATTGGTAGAGGGATTGAGTTCCGGAGCCATGAGGTCATGTTGCAGCTGTACAAAGCTCTGGTACGGCAGCATTTGGAGTATTGCGTACAGTTCTGGTCACCGCATTATAGGAGGGACGTGGAAGCTTTGGAGCGGGTGCAGAGGAGATTTACCAGGATGTTGCCTGGTATGGAGGGAAAATCTTATGAGGAAAAGCTGATGGACTTGAGGTTGTTTTCGTTGGAGAGAAGAAGGTTAAGAGGAGACTTAATAGAGGCATACAAAATGATCAGGGGGTTAGATAGGGTGGACAGTGAGAGCCTTCTCCCGCGGATGGAAATGGCTAGCACGAGGGGACATAGCTTTAAACTTTGGGGTAATAGATATAGGACAGAGGCCAGAGGTAGGTTCTTTACGCAAAGAGTGGTGAGGCCGTGGAATGCCCTACCTGCTACAGTAGTGAACTCGCCAACATTGAGGGCATTTAAAAGTTTATTGGATAAGCATATGGATGATAATGGCATAGTGTAGGTTAGATGGCTTTTGTTTCGGTGCAACATCGTGGGCCGAAGGGCCTGTACTGCGCTGTATCGTTCTATGTTCTATGTTCTAATCAAGAACCTATCTATCTCTGTCTTAAAGACACTCAGTGATTTGGCCTCCACAGCCTTCTGCGGCAAAGAGTTCCACAGATTCACCACCCTCTGGCTGAAGAAATTCCTCCTCATCTCAGTTTTAAAGGATCGTCCCTTTAGTCTGAGATTGTGTCCTCTGCTTCTAGTTTTTCCTACAAGTGGAAACATCCTCTCCACGTCCACTCTATCCAGGCCTCGCAGAATCCTGCAAGTTTCAATAAGATCCCCCCCCTCATCCTTCAAAACTCCAACGAGTACAGACCCAGAGTCCTCAACCGTTCCTCATACGAGAAGCTCTTCATTCCAGGGATCATTCTTGTGAATCACCTCTGGATCCTTTCCAAGGCCAGCACATCCTTCCTTAGATACAGGGCCCAAAACTGCTCACAATACTCCAAATGGGGTCTGCCCAGAGCCTTATACAGCCTCAGAAGTACATCCCTGCTCTTGTATTCTAGCCCTCTCGACATGAATGCTAACATTGCATTTGCCTTCCTAACTGCCGACTGAACCTGCACATTAACCTTAAGAGAATCATGAACAAGGACTCCCAAGTCCCTTTGTGCTTCTGCTTTCTGAAGCATTTCCCCATTTAGAAAATAGTCTATGCCTAAATTCCTCCTTCCAAAGTGCAAAACCTCACACTTTTCCACATTGTATTCCATCTGCCTCTTTGCCCACTCTCCACTGGTGGCAAAGAAGACTATCACAGCAGCACGGTTCAATTCCCGTACCAGCCTCCCCGAACAGGTGCCGGAATGTGGCGACTAGGGGCTTTTCACAGTAACTTCATTTGAAGCCGACTTGTGACAATAAGCGATTATTATTATTATTATTATCCTGGTCACCATCCCACTCACTTTTCCAGTCACTATCTCGCTCACCATCCCACTCACTGTTCCTGTCACTATCCTGCACACTGTTCCAGTCATTTTCCTACTCACTATCCTGCTCACTGTCCTGCTCACTATTCTGCTCACTGTTCCAGTTTACATGGGGATGGTTTAGCCAGGTGCTGGTTTAGCACAGGGCTAAATGGCTGGCTTTTAAAGCAGACCAAGGCAGGCCAGCAGCGCGGGTTCAATTCCCGTACCAGCCTCCCCGAACAGGCGCCGGAATGTGGCGACTAGGGGCTTTTCACAGTAACTTCGTTTGAAGCCTACTTGTGACAATAAGCGATTTTCTTTTCATTTCATTTCATCATTTTAGAGATGTCATTGCCTTCGCCACCCTCCGCAACGCTCGGCTATTGTTCAACAGCACAATGGATGAGAAAATCATTCAACTTTCCTTCACTGCGCCCAAAGAGCTTGCGTCTCACGGAGACCTCAATTCTTTAGTTTGTGAAATGGAAACCAGTAACTTGACGCACTCCTGGGATGGTTGTGTAGCTGCAGAAAAGAGGACAGATCCAGGGGGCATTTCAACATCTGGGAGGGATTTGATGGGGCACGGGTTGGGGGTGGTGGGGAAACGGGACCCCAGAGTTTGCCCCTGGCCAGGGAGGTAAATGGTCAATTACTCAGGACAAAGACAGAGCCAATTTCCAGACACTCCATGGTGGAATAGCCTGCCAACATTAATGATAAACAGCAACTTCAATTTAGGTCGCACTGTTGCTGCTGTGAAATAGCTCAAGGCACTTCACTGGAAAACAATCAGAGTGAGTTTTGGCAGCAAACCAGTAGGAGGTAATGGACAGCGCTGAATACAAGCTTGTCGGGAAAGGAGGTTGAAGCACCAAAAGGAAGGGAGTAAGGGAGAGAGGAGATAGTGAGGGAATCCGCAGGGGGAGGAGGAGAGGGTTAAGGACGATATTCCAGAGAGGAAGGAATTCCAGGGAGAGAGGTGGACAGGTTTCAGAAGAGATATCTAGAGGTTGTACTCAGAGAGCTGAGGCTCGTCACCAGTGCGGGAGTGATTAAAAACTGGGGAGCGGGAGAAAAACAGAATTAGAGAAGCAGAGATTCCGGAGTGAGAGGGGCTGTAGGGGGATGGTGGACGTTACAGAGATAGGGAGGGGTGTAGGGACTGGAGGAGGTAACAGGGATAGGGAGGGGTGTAGGGGCTGGAGGAGGTTACAGAGATAGGGAGGGGTGTAGGGGCTGGAGGAGGTTACAGAGATAGGGAGGGGTGTAGGGACTGGAGGAGGTTACAGAGATAGGGAGGGTTGTAAGGGGCTAGAGGAGGTTACAGATAGGGAGGGGTGTAGGGGCTGGAGGAGGTTACAGAGATAGGGAGGGGTGTAGGGACTGGAGGAGGTTACAGAGATAGGGAGGGTTGTAAGGGGCTAGAGGAGGTTACAGATAGGGAGGGGTGTAGGGGCTGGAGGAGGTTACAGAGAGAGGGA
Organism: Scyliorhinus torazame; assembly: GCF_047496885.1. Taxonomy (NCBI): domain Eukaryota; kingdom Metazoa; phylum Chordata; class Chondrichthyes; order Carcharhiniformes; family Scyliorhinidae; genus Scyliorhinus; species Scyliorhinus torazame. Next base: position 418,558,571 of record NC_092707.1, read on the forward strand.
GGGGTGTAGGGGGCTAGAGGAGTTTACAGAGATAGGGAGGGTTGTAGGGACTGGAGGAGGTTACAGAGATAGGGAGGGCATGTAGGGGCTGGGGGAGGTTACAGTGATAGGGAGGGGTGTAGGGGCTAGAGGAGGATACAGAGATAGGGAGGGTTGTAGGGGGTTAGAGGAGGTTACAGAGATAGGGAGGGGTGTGGGGGGCTAGAGAAGGTTACAGACATAGGGAGGGGTGTAGGGGGCTAGAGGAGGTTACAGAGATAGGGAGGGGGTGTAGGGGCTGGAGCAGGTTACAGAGATAGGGAGGGGTGTAGGGGGCTAGAGGAGGTTACAGAGATAGGGAGGGGTGTAGGGGGCTAGAGGAGGTTACAGAGATAGGGAGGGATGTAGGGGGCTAGAGGAGGTTACAGAGATAGGGAGGGGTGTAGGGGGCAAGAGGAGGTTACAGAGATAGGGAGGGGTGAAGGGGGCTAGAGAAGGTTACAGAGATAGGGAGGGGTGTAGGGGGCTGGAGGAGGTTACAGAGATAGGGAGGGTTATAGGGACTGGAGGAGGTTACAGAGATAGGGAGGGGTGTAGGGGCTGGAGGAGGTTACAGAGATAGGGAGGGGTGTAGGGGGATGGTGGGGGTTACAGAGATAGGGAGGGGTGTAGGGGGTGGAGGAGGTTACAGAGATAGGGAGGGCGGTAGGGGCTGGAGGAGGTTACAGAGATAGGGAGGGGTGTAGGGGCTGGAGGAGGTTACAGAGATAGGGAGGGTTGTAGGGGGATGGAGGAGGTTACAGAGATAGGGAGGGCGTGTAGGGGCTGGGGGAGATTACAGAGATAGGGAGGGGTGTAGGGGGCTAGAGGAGGTTACAGAGATAGGGAGGGGTGTAGGGGCTGGAGGAGGTTACAGAGATAGGGAGGGTTATAGGGACTGGAGGAGGTTACAGAGATAGGGAGGGGTGTAGGGGCTGGAGGAGGTTACAGAGATAGGGAGGGGTGTAGGGGCTGGAGGAGGTTACAGAGATAGGGAGGGTTGTAGGGGGATGGAGGAGGTTACAGAGATAGGGAGGGCGTGTAGGGGCTGGGGGAGATTACTGATGCGCTAAGCGTCAAGAACCACAAAGACATGTGAGACTTTAACTCAGGCTTTAATATACTACATGGGAGGCTTACCCGACACAGACGACCCCAGACAGAATGGGGGCTGTCCCAGAAGAGGTTCTTATACTGACTCCCGGGGGAGTGGCTAAGGCGGAGCTCTCCGTGGCCAGGTCGGGTTACCTAACAGTGAGCGAACCTCTGCAGAGTTACAGTACAATACACAGTATTACAGGGCCACGTTACGCACAACTATTATATACTATGTACAATGGTAGGGAGGTACAGTGGTGTATCACCACAATTACAGAGATAGGGAGGGGTGTAGGGGGCTAGAGGAGGTTACAGAGATAGGGAGAGTTGTAGGGACTGGAGGAGGTTACAGAGATAGGGAGGGGTGTAGGGGCTGGAGGAGGTTACAGAGATAGGGAGGGCGTGTAGGGGCTGGGGGAGGTTACAGAGATAGGGAGGGTGTAGGGGGCTGGAGAAGGTTACAGAGATAGGGAGGGTTGTAGCGGCTGGAAGAGGTTACAGAGATAGGGAGGGTTGTAGCGGCTGGAGGAGGTTACAGAGATAGGGAGGATTGTAGGGATTGGATAATTTACAGAGATAGGGAGATGTGTCGGGGCTGGAGGAGTTTACAGAGATAGGGAGGGTTGTAGGGACTGGAGGAGGTTACAGAGATAGGGAGGGGTGTAGGGACAGGAGGAGGTTACAGAGATAGGGAGGGGTGTAGGGGGCAAGAGGAGGTTACAGAGATAGGGAGGGGTGTAGGGACTGGAGGAGGTTACAGAGATAGGGAGGGGTGTAGGGACAGGAGGTGGTTACAGAGATAGGGAGGGTTGTAGGGACTGGAGGAGGTTACAGAGATAGGGAGGGTTGTAGGGGCTGGAGGATGTTACAGAGATAGGGAGGGTTGTAGCGGCTGGAGGAGATTCAGTCGATAGGGACGGTTGTAGGTGCTGGAGGAGGTTACAGAGATAGGGAGGGTGTGTAGGGGTGGAGGAGGTTACAGAGATAGGGAGGGGTGTTGGGGCTGGAGGAGGTTACAGAGATAGGGAGGGTGTGTAGGGGCTTGAGGACAGTACAGAGATAGGGAGGGGGTGTAGGGGCTGGAGGATGTTACAGAGATAGGGAGGGTTGTAGGTGCTGGAGGAGATTCAGTCGATATGGAGGGCTGTAGGTGCTGGAGGAGATTCAGTAGATAGGGAGGGCCAAGGCCATGTAGGAACCTGAAAACCAGGATGGAGGTTTGCATTGCTGTAAGTTTAGAAGCAGGTCAGGACCGAAGTGGGATAATCACGAGGCAAGTGAACTGGATAGTGAGTGGGACAGAGTGCAGGGTAGTGAGCGGGGTAGTGAATGGGATAGAGAGGAGGGTAGTGAGCGGGATAGTGATTGGAACTGTGAGCAGGATAGTGAGCGTGATAGTGACTGGAACAGTGAGCAGGATAGTGAGCGGAATAGTGACTGGATCAGTGAGCAGGATAATGATCGGAATAGTGACTGGAACAGTGAGCAGGGTAGTGAGCGGGATAGTGACTGGAACAGTGAGCAGGGTAGTGTGCGGGATAGTGACTGGAACAGTGAGCATAATAGTGAGCCGTATAGTGAGCAGGATAGTGACTGGAACAGTGAGTAGGACGGTGAGCGGGGTAGTGACTGGAACAGTGAGCAATATAATGAGCGGGATAGTGAGTGGGAAAGTGATTGGAACAGTCAGCAGGATAGTGAGCAGGATAGTGAGCGGGATAGTGACCAGGGTAGTGAGTGGGAAAGTGACTGGAACATTGAGTAGGATAACGAGCGGGATAGTGAGTGGGAAAGTGACTGGAACAGAGAGCAGAATAGTGAGCAGGATAGTGACTGGAACAGTGAGCAGGATAGTGAGTGGAATAGTGACTGGAACATTGAGCAGGATAGTGATCAGAGTAGTGGATGGGAAGATGACTGGAACAGTGGGCAGGATAATGAGCTGGAAAGTGACTGTAACAGTCAGCAGGATAGTGAGCAGGATAATGAGAAGGATAGTGAGCAGGATAGTGAGTAGGACAGTGACTGGAACAGTGAGCAGGGTAGTGAGCAGGTTAGTGAGCAGGATAGTGACTGGAACGGCGAGCAGAATAGTGAACAGGATAGTGAGTAGAAAAATGACTGGAACAGTGTGCAGGATAGTGAGTGGGATAGTGACGGGAACAGTGAGTGGGATAGTGACTGGAAAAGTGAGCGGGATAGTGACCAGGAAAGCCACTGTGACCTGAATAGTGACCGGTATAGTGACCGGGGTAATAATAATAATAATAATCGCTTATTGTCAGAAGTAGGCTTCAATGAAATTACTGTGAAAAGCCCCTAGTCGCCATATTCCGGCGCCTGTTCGGGGAGGCCGGCACGGGAATTGAACCTGCGCTAATGTGATAGTGACCTGGAAAGTGACCAAGATAGTAATTGGAATAGTGAGCGAGATAGTGACCGGTATAGTGGCCAGAATAGTGAGTGAGATAGTGATCGGGATAGTGAGTGAGATAGTGAGCGGGAGAGTGAGTGAGAAAGTGAGTGAGATAGTGAGCGGTATAGTGAGTGGGATAGTGACTGGGATAGTAACAGATATAGTTAAGAGGCAGTAGATTTAGAACTGAGATGCGGAGGAACTACTTCTCGCAGAGGGTGGTGAATTTGTGAAATTTGTCTGAATCATTAAATGGTTTCAAGGAGATCGATATCTTTCTGATTTTAAAAACGGGTTAAAGGGATTTAGGGAAGTGGTGGGAGGCGGATTTGAGACCAGGAGGAGATCAGCCAGGATCTGATTTAATGGTGGAGCAGGCTCGAGGGGCTGAATGGCCCACTTCTGCTCCTAATTCCAATAGTGACCAAGTTAGTGAGAGGGGTAGTGAGCAGAATAGTGAATGGGATTGTGAGCTGAAGAGTGAGCAAGATAGTGAGCGTGATAGAGAGGATTGGTGAGTGGGACAGTCACTGGGATAGGGAGTGAGAGAATGAGCATAATAGTGAGTGGAATAGTGAATGGGATAGTAAGCAGAATAGAGAGTGGGACATTGAGCAGGATATTGAACTGGATAATGAGTGGGTTAGTGAAAAGGGTAGTCACTGGGATTCTGAGCAGGATAGTGAGCGGGATGGTCTTTGGGACAGTGAACGTGATAGTCACTGGGATAGTGAGCGGGATAAAATTCGGGGTAGTGAGCCTGATAGTCACTGAGATAGTGAACAGGATAGTGAGCAGCATATGAGTAGGATAGTGAGCATGATAGTAAGCCTGATTGTGGGATAGTCACTGGGATAGTGAGTGGAATAATGAGTGGGATTGGTGGCACGGTGGTTAGCACTGTGGCTTCACAGCGCCAGGGTCCCAGGTTCGATTCCAGCCTCGGGTCACTCTCTGTGCGGAGTCTGCACGTCCTCCCCATGTCGGCGTGGGTTTCCTCCGGGTGCTCCGGTTTCCTCCCACAAGTCCTGAAAGACGTGCTGTTACGTGGATTGGCCGTGATAAATTGCCCCTTAATCTCTGGAGGTTAAGTGGGTTACGGGGATAGAGCGGGGGAGTGGGCCTAGATGGGGCACTCCTTCGGAGGGTAGGTGCAGACTTGATGGGCTGAATGGCTTCCTTCTGCACTGTAGGGATTCTATGATAGTGAGCCTGATAGTCACTGCGATAGTGAGCAGCATAGTGAGTGGAATAGTGAGTGGAATAGTGAGTGAGATAGTGAGCCTATAATTGATTGGGATAGTGAGCCTGATAGTCACTTAGATAGTGAGTGTTATAGTTAGCAGAATGGTGAGTGATATAATGAGTGGAATAGTGCATGGTATAGTGAGTAGGATACTGAGTGAGATAATGAGCGAGATTATCACTGGGATAGTGAACATAATACTGAGTGGGATAGTGGGCATAAAAGTGAGCATAATAGTGAGCTAAATAGTGAGCATAATAGAGGGCAGAATAGCGAGCATACTAGTGCGTATAATGGTGAGCAGAACAGTGAGTGGGAAAGTGAGTGGAACAGTGAGCAGGATAGCGAGCCTATAATTCACTGGGGTAGTGAACAGGGCACCGAGTGGCACAATAAATGGGATAATGAACCAGATATCACCGGGGTAGTGACTGGCATAGTGAGCCTGATAGGAACCAGGATAGAGAGCGGGATAGTGAGCCTCAAAGGCACCAGGATAGTGAGCGGGATAGTGAGCGGGATAGTGAGCCCGATAGGAATCAGGATAGAGAGCAGGATAGTGTGCCTGATGCCACCAGGATAGTGAGCAGGATAGTGTGCCTGATGCCACCAGGACAGTGAGCAGGATAGTATGCCTAATGCCACCAGGATAGTGAGCAGAATAGTGTGCCTGATAGCCACTAGAATAGTGACTGGTATAGTGAGCCTGATAGGCCCCAGGATAGTGAGCGGGATAGTGAGCCTGATGCCACCAGGATAGTGAGCAGGATAGTATGCCTAATGCCACAAGGATAGTGAGCAGAATAGTGTGCCTGATAGCCACTAGAATAGTGACTGGTATAGTGAGCCTGATAGGCACCAGGATAGTGAGCGGGATAGTGAGCCTCAAGGCATCAGGATAGTGAGCGGGATAGTGAGCCTGATAGGAATCAGGATAGTGAGCATGATAGTGAACAGGACAGTGAGTGGGATAGTGAACAGGATAGTGAGCAGGATAGTGACTCTGATAGCCACCAGGTTAGTGAGCGGGATAGTGAGCCTGATAGCCCTGGGATAGTGAGTGGGATAGTGAGCGGGGTAGTGAGTCTGATAGCTGCCAGGATAGTGAGTGGGATAATGAGCAGGATAGTGAGTGGAATAGTGAGTCTGATAGTCACCAGGATAGTGAACAGGATAGTGAGTCTGATAGTCACCAGGATAGTGAGCAGGATAGTGAGCCTGATAGGCACCAGGATAGTGTGCGTGATGGCCACCAGGATAGTGAGCTTGAAAGCCCCTTGATAGTGAGCAGGATAGTGAGCCTGATAGGCACCAGGATAGTGAGCGGAATAGTGAGTCTAATAGTCACCAGGATAGTGAGCGTGATGGCCAACAGGATAGTGAGCTTGATGACCCCTGGATAGTGAGCAGGATAGTGAGCCTGATAGGCACCAGGATAGTGAGCGGAATAGTGAGTCTAATAGTCACCAGGATAGTGAGCAGGATAGTGAGCCTGATAGTCACCAGGATAGTGAGCAGGAGAGTGAGCCTGATAGGCACCAGGATAGTGTGCGTGATGGCCACCAGGATAGTGAGCTTGAAAGCCCCTTGATAGTGAGCAGGATAGTGAGCCTGATAGGCACCAGGATAGTGAGCGGAATAGTGAGTCTAATAGTCACCAGGATAGTGAGCGGGATAGTGAGTGGTAGTGTCACTGGGATAATTAGGAAGGTAGTGGGATAATTGAAGGTGGTGGGTTTGAAATATCCTGGGAATTGTCAGGAATGATTCTCCAGACGGGAGCAGGTAGCTCGGCTGACGGATACGAGGGCGACCTCGGTGGCGAATAAACATGGTGAATTCAGATAGAATATAGAGTCAGCAGTTTGCCGGATTCCTGGAAAAGGTCACGTTTGAAATATGGGAGTTTTTATAAACAAAGCATTTCCTTCTTGGTGATGGAGAGTAAACATCAGCGACACTAATCTGGTTGTTAGTCTGATCGAAGCCAGACCCACACAGTCCAGGCCAATCCCAGCCTGTATTCCAGTGAGTAAATCACGTCCGACTCTCTCTCCAAACAGAGAGACTGGGAAAGTCATGAAATCCGGTGTCGGAACTACTCCCCAAACATATTGTGATGGTCATTGGAAGGAGCATTAAAGTCACTGTAATGACCCAAAAAATCCATCCAATAGCTTTCTCAAAGAAACGGAGATGGAATTATATCTCAGTATCAGAGAATCTCTACAGTGCACAAGGACACCATTCGGCCCATCGAGTCTGCACTGAGACTCCAAAAGAGCACACTACCCATGCCCAATCCCTGGGACACTACAGGGCAATTTAGAATGGCCAATCCACTTAACTGGACATCTTGGACCGTGGGAGGAAACCGGAGCAGTCGGAGGAAACCCACGCAGACACGAGGAGAACGTGCAGATTCCGCACAGACAGTGACCCAAGCGGGGAATCGAACCCGGGTCCCTGGCACTGTGAGACAGCAGTGTTACCCCGGGTCCCTGGCATTGTGAGACAGCAGTGTTAACCCCGGTCTCTGGCACTGTGAGGCAGCAGTGTTAACCCGGGTCCCTGGCGCTGTGAGGCAGCAGTGTTAACCCGGGTCCTTGGCGCTGTGAGACAGCAGTGTTAACTCGGGCCCCTGGCGCTGTGAGGCAGCAGTGTTAACCCGGGTCCCTGGCACAGTGTGACAGCAGTGTTAACCCGGGTCCCTGGTGCTGTGAGTCAGCAGTGTTAACTCGGGTCCCTGGTACTGTGAGACAGCGGTGTTAACCCGGGTCCCTGGCACTGTGAGACAACAGTGTTAACCCGGGTCCCTGGCGCTGTGAGACAGCAGTGTTAACCCGGGTCCCTGGCACTGTGAGACAGCAGTGTTAACCCGGGTCCCTGCAACTGTGAGACAGCAGTGTTAACCCGGGTCCCTGCCACTGTGAGGCAGCAGTGTTAACCCGGGTCCCTGCACTGTGAGGCAGCAGTGTTAACCCGGGTCCCTGGCACTGTGAGGCAGCAGTGTTAACCCGGGTCCCTGGCACTGTGAGGCAGCAGTGTTAACCCGGTCCCTGGCTGTGAGACAGCAGTGTTAACCCGGGTCCCCGGCACTGTGAGACAGCAGTGTTAACCCGGGTCCCTGGCACTGTGAGACAGCAGTGTTAACCCGGGTCCCTGGCGCTGTGAGACAGCAGTGTTAACCTGGGTCCCTTGCACTGTGAGACATCAGTGTTAACCCGGGTCCCTGGCACTGTGAGACATCAGTGTTAACCCGGGTCCCTGGCACTGTGAGACAGCAGTGTTTACCCGGGTCTCCGGCCCTGTGAGACAGCAGTGTTAACCCGGGTCCCTGGCATTCTAAGACAGCAGTGTAAACCCCGGTCTCTGGCACTGTGAGGCAGCAGTGTTAACCCGTGTCCCTGGCGCTGTGAGGCAGCAGTGTTAACCCGGGTCCTTGGCGCTGTGAGACAGCAGTGTTAACCCGGGTCCCTGGCGCTGTGAAACAGCAGTGTTAACCCGGGTCCCTGGCACTGTGAGACAGCAGTGTTAACCCGGGTCCCTGGAACTGTGAGACAGCAGTGTTAACCCGGGTCCCTGCCACAGTGAGGCAGCAGTGTTAACCCGGGTCCCTGGCACTGTGAGGCAGCAGTGTTAACCCGGGTCCCTGGCACTGTGAGGCAGCAGTGTTAACCCGGGTCCCCGGCACTGTGAGACAGCAGTGTTACCCCGGGTCCCTGGCACTGTGAGACAGCAGTGTTAACCCGGGTCCCTGGCAGTGTGAGACAGCAGTGTTAACCCGGGTACCTGGCACTGTGAGACAGCAGTGTTAACCCGGGTCCCTGGCGCTGTGAGGCAGCAGTGTTAACCCGGGTCCTTGGCGCTGTGAGACAGCAGTGTTAACTCGGGTCCCTGGCGCTGTGAGGCAGCATTGTTAACCCGGGTCCCTGGCACAGTGAGACAGCAGTGTTAACCCGGGTCCCTGGTGCTGTGAGTCAGCAGTGTTAACTCGGGTCCCTGGTACTGTGAGACAGCGGTGTTAACCCGGGTCCCTGGCACTGTGAGACAGCAGTGTTAACTCGGGTCCCTGGCGCTGTGAGGCAGCATTGTTAACCCGGGTCCCTGGCACAGTGAGGCAGCAGTGTTAACCCGGGTCCCTGGTGCTGTGAGTCAGCAGTGTTAACTCGGGTCCCTGGTACTGTGAGACAGCAGTGTTAACCCGGGTCCCTGGCACTGTGAGACAGCAGTGTTAACCCGGGTCCCTGGAACTGTGAGACAGCAGTGTTAACCCGGGTCCCTGCCACTGTGAGGCAGCAGTGTTAACCCGGGTCCCTGCACTGTGAGGCAGCAGTGTTAACCGGGTCCCTGGCACTGTGAGGCAGCAGTGTTAACCCGGGTCCCTGGCACTGTGAGGCAGCAGTGTTAACCCGGTCCCTGGCTGTGAGACAGAAGTGTTAACCCGGGTCCCCGGCACTGTGAGATAGCAGTGTTAACCCAGGTCCCTGGCACTGTGAGACAGCAGTGTTAACCCGGGTCCCTGGCGCTGTGAGACAGCAGTGTTAACCTGGGTCCTTGGCGCTGTGAGACAGCAGTGTTAACCCGGGTCCCTGGCACTGTGAGACATCAGTGTTAACCCGGGTCCCTGGCACTGTGAGACAGCAGTGTTTACCCGGGTCCCTGGCCCTGTGAGACAGCAGTGTTAACCCGGGTCCCTGCCATTGTGAGACAGCAGTGTAAACCCCGGTCTCTGGCACTGTGAGGCAGCAGTGTTAACCCGTGTCCCTGGCGCTGTGAGGCAGCAGTGTTAACCCGGGTCCTTGGCGCTGTGAGACAGCAGTGTTAACCCGGGTCCCTGGCGCTCTGAGACAGCAGTGTTAACCCGGGTCCCTGGCACTGTGAGACAGCAGTGTTAACCCGGGTCCCTGGAACTGTGAGACAGCAGTGTTAACCCGGGTCCCTGCCACAGTGAGGCAGCAGTGTTAACCCGGGTCCCTGGCACTGTGAGGCAGCAGTGTTAACCCGGGTCACTGGCACTGTGAGACAGCAGTGTTAACCCGGGTCCCTGGCACTGTGAGACAGCAGTGTTACCCCGGGTCCCTGGCACTGTGAGACAGCAGTGTTAACCCGGGTCCCTGGCAGTGTGAGACAGCAGTGTTAACCGGGGTACCTGGCACTGTGAGACAGCAGTGTTAACCCGGGTCCCTGGCACTGTGAGGCAGCAGTGTTAACCCGGTCCCTGGCACTGTGAGGCAGCAGTGTTAACCCGGGTCCCTGGCACTGTGAGAGTAGTGTTAACCCGGGTCTATGGCAATGTGAGACAGCAGTGTTAACCCGGGTCCCTGGCACTGTGAGACAGCAGTGTTAACCCGGGTCCCTGGCACTGTGAGACAGCAGTGTTAACCCGGGTCCCTGGCACTGTGAGGCAGCAGTGTTAGCCCGGGTCCCTGGCACTGTGAGACAGCAGTGTTAACCCGGGTCCCTGGCACTGTGAGACAGCAGTGTTAACCCGGGTCCCTGGCACTGTGAGGCAGCAGTGTTAGCCCGGGTCCCTGGCACTGTGAGACAGCAGTGTTAACCCGGGTCCCTGGCACTGTGAGACAGCAGTGTTAACCCGGGTCCCTGGCACTGTGAGAGAGCAGTGTTTACCCGGGTCCCTGGCCCTGTGAGACTGCAGTGTTAACCCGGGTCCCTGCCATTGTGAGACAGCAGTGTTAACCCGGGTCCCTGGCGCTGTGAGGCAGCAGTGTTAACCCGGGTCCTTGGCGCTGAGAGACAACAGTTTTAACCCGGGTCCCTGGCGCTGTGAGGCAGCAGTGTTAACCCGTGTCCCTGGCACTGTGAGACAGCAGTGTTAACCCGGGTCCCGGGCACTGTGAGACAGCAGTGTTAACCCGGGTCCCTGGAACTATGAGACCGCAGTGTTAACCCGGGTCCCTGCCACTGTGAGGCAGCAGTGTTAACCCGGGTCCCTGGCACTGTGAGGCAGCAGTGTTAACCCGGGTCACTGGCACTGTGAGGCAGCAGTGTTAACCCGGGTCCCTGGCACTGTGAGGCAGCAGTGTTAACCCGGTCCCTGGCTGTGAGACAGCAGTGTTAACCCGGGTCCCCGGCACTGTGAGACAGCAGTGTTAACCCGGGTCCCTTGTACTGTGAGACAGCAATGTTAACCCGGGTCCCTGACACTGTGAGACAGCAGTGCTAACCCGGGTCCCTGACACTGTGAGACTGCAGTGTTAACCCGGGTCACTGGCACTGTGAGACAGCAGTGTTAAAATGGGTCCCTGGCACTGTGAGACAGCAATGTTAACCCGGGTCCCTGGCACTGTGAGGCAGCAGTGTTAACCCGGGTCCCTGGCACTGTGAGGCAGCAGTGTTAACCCGGGTCCCTGGCACTGTGAGGCAGCAGTGTTAACCCGGGTCCCTGGCACTGTGAGGCAGCAGTGTTAACCCGGGTCCCTGCCACTGTGAGGCAGCAGTGTTAACCCGGGTCCCTGGCACTGTGAGGCAGCAGTGTTAACCCGGGTCCCTGGCGCTGTGAGACAGCAGTGTTAACCCGGGTCCCTGGCACTGTGAGACAGCAGTGTTAACCCGGGTCCCTGGAACTGTGAGACAGCAGTGTTAACCCGGGTCCCTGCCACTGTGAGGCAGCAGTGTTAACCCGGGTCCCTGCACTGTGAGGCAGCAGTGTTAACCCGGGTCCCTGGCACTGTGAGGCAGCAGTGTTAACCCGGGTCCCTGGCACTGTGAGGCAGCAGTGTTAACCCGGTCCCTGGCTGTGAGACAGCAGTGTTAACCCGGGTCCCCGGCACTGTGAGATAGCAGTGTTAACCCAGGTCCCTGGCACTGTGAGACAGCAGTGTTAACCCGGGTCCCTGGCGCTGTGAGACAGCAGTGTTAACCTGGGTCCTTGGCGCTGTGAGACAGCAGTGTTAACCAGGGTCCCTGGCACTGTGAGACATCAGTGTTAACCCGGGTCCCTGGCACTGTGAGACAGCAGTGTTTACCCGGGTCCCTGGCCCTGTGAGACAGCAGTGTTAACCCGGGTCCCTGGCATTGTGAGACAGCAGTGTAAACCCCGGTCTCTGGCACTGTGAGGCAGCAGTGTTAACCCGTGTCCCTGGCGCTGTGAGGCAGCAGTGTTAACCCGGGTCCTTGGCGCTGTGAGACAGCAGTGTTAACCCGGGTCCCTGGCGCTCTGAGACAGCAGTGTTAACCCGGGTCCCTGGCACTGTGAGACAGCAGTGTTAACCCGGGTCCCTGGAACTGTGAGACAGCAGTGTTAACACGGGTCCCTGCCACAGTGAGGCAGCAGTGTTAACCCGGGTCCCTGGCACTGTGAGGCAGCAGTGTTAACCCGGGTCACTGGCACTGTGAGACAGCAGTGTTAACCCGGGTCACTGGCACTGTGAGACAGCAGTGTTACCCCGGGTCCCGGGCACTGTGAGACAGCAGTGTTAACCCGGGTCCCTGGCAGTGTGAGACAGCAGTGTTAACCGGGGTACCTGGCACTGTGAGACAGCAGTGTTAACCCGGGTCCCTGGCACTGTGAGGCAGCAGTGTTAACCCGGTCCCTGGCACTGTGAGGCAGCAGTGTTAACCCGGGTCCCTGGCACTGTGAGAGTAGTGTTAACCCGGGTCTATGGCAATGTGAGACAGCAGTGTTAACCTGGGTCCCTGGCACTGTGAGACAGCAGTGTTAACCCGGGTCCCTGGCACTATGAGACAGCAGTGTTAACCCGGGTCCCTGGCACTGTGAGGCAGCAGTGTTAGCCCGGGTCCCTGGCACTGTGAGACAGCAGTGTTAACCCGGGTCCCTGGCACTGTGAGACAGCAGTGTTAACCCGGGTCCCTGGCACTGTGAGGCAGCAGTGTTAGCCCGGGTCCCTGGCACTGTGAGACAGCAGTGTTAACCCGGGTCCCTGGCACTGTGAGACAGCAGTGTTAACCCGGGTCCCTGGCACTGTGAGAGAGCAGTGTTTACCCGGGTCCCTGGCCCTGTGAGACTGCAGTGTTAACCCGGGTCCCTGCCATTGTGAGACAGCAGTGTTAACCCGGGTCCCTGGCGCTGTGAGGCAGCAGTGTTAACCCGGGTCCTTGGCGCTGAGAGACAACAGTTTTAACCCGGGTCCCTGGCGCTGTGAGACAGCAGTGTTAACCCGTGTCCCTGGCACTGTGAGACAGCAGTGTTAACCCGGGTCCCGGGCACTGTGAGACAGCAGTGTTAACCCGGGTCCCTGGAACTATGAGACCGCAGTGTTAACCCGGGTCCCTGCCACTGTGAGGCAGCAGTGTTAACCCGGGTCCCTGGCACTGTGAGGCAGCAGTGTTAACCCGGGTCACTGGCACTGTGAGGCAGCAGTGTTAACCCGGGTCCCTGGCACTGTGAGGCAGCAGTGTTAACCCGGTCCCTGGCTGTGAGACAGCAGTGTTAACCCGGGTCCCCGGCACTGTGAGACAGCAGTGTTAACCCGGGTCCCTTGTACTGTGAGACAGCAATGTTAACCCGGGTCCCTGACACTGTGAGACAGCAGTGCTAACCCGGGTCCCTGACACTGTGAGACTGCAGTGTTAACCCGGGTCACTGGCACTGTGAGACAGCAGTGTTAAAATGGGTCCCTGGCACTGTGAGACAGCAATGTTAACCCGGGTCCCTGGCACTGTGAGGCAGCAGTGTTAACCCGGGTCCCTGGCACTGTGAGGCAGCAGTGTTAACCCGGGTCCCTGGCACTGTGAGGCAGCAGTGTTAACCCGGGTCCCTGGCACTGTGAGGCAGCAGTGTTAACCCGGGTCCCTGCCACTGTGAGGCAGCAGTGTTAACCCGGGTCCCTGGCACTGTGAGGCAGCAGTGTTAACCCGGGTCCCTGGCACTGTGAGGCAGCAGTGTTAACCCGGTCCCTGGCTGTGAGACAGCAGTGTTAACCCGGGTCCCAGGCACTGTGAGACAGGAGTGTTAACCCGGGTCCCTGGCACTGTGAGACAGCAGTGTTAACCCGGGTCCCTGGCACTGCGAGACAGCAGTGTTAACCCGGGTCCCTGGCACTGTGAGACAGCAGTGTTAAAATGGGTCCCTGGCACTGTGAGACAGCAATGTTAACCCGGGTCCCTGGCACTGTGAGGCAGCAGTGTTAACCCGGGTCCCTGGCACTGTGAGGCAGCAGTGTTAACCCGGGTCCCTGGCACTGTGAGGCAGCAGTGTTAACCCGGGTCCCTGGCACTGTGAGGCAGCAGTGTTAACCCGGGTCCCTGCCACTGTGAGGCAGCAGTGTTAACCCGGGTCCCTGGCACTGTGAGGCAGCAGTGTTAACCCGGGTCCCTGGCGCTGTGAGACAGCAGTGTTAACCCGGGTCCCTGGCACTGTGAGACAGCAGTGTTAACCCGGGTCCCTGGAACTGTGAGACAGCAGTGTTAACCCGGGTCCCTGCCACTGTGAGGCAGCAGTGTTAACCCGAGTCCCTGCACTGTGAGGCAGCAGTGTTAACCCGGGTCCCTGGCACTGTGAGGCAGCAGTGTTAACCCGGGTCCCTGGCACTGTGAGGCAGCAGTGTTAACCCGGTCCCTGGCTGTGAGACAGCAGTGTTAACCCGGGTCCCCGGCACTGTGAGATAGCAGTGTTAACCCAGGTCCCTGGCACTGTGAGACAGCAGTGTTAACCCGTGTCCCTGGCGCTGTGAGACAGCAGTGTTAACCTGGGTCCTTGGCGCTGTGAGACAGCAGTGTTAACCCGGGTCCCTGGCACTGTAAGACATCAGTGTTAACCCGGGTCCCTGGCACTGTGAGACAGCAGTGTTTACCCGGGTCCCTGACCCTGTGAGACAGCAGTGTTAACCCGGGTCCCTGGCATTGTGAGACAGCAGTGTAAACCCCGGTCTCTGGCACTGTGAGGCAGCAGTGTTAACCCGTGTCCCTGGCGCTGTGAGGCAGCAGTGTTAACCCGGGTCCTTGGCGCTGTGAGACAGCAGTGTTAACCCGGGTCCCTGGCGCTCTGAGACAGCAGTGTTAACCCGGGTCCCTGGCACTGTGAGACAGCAGTGTTAACCCGGGTCCCTGGAACTGTGAGACAGCAGTGTTAACCCGGGTCCCTGCCACAGTGAGGCAGCAGTGTTAACCCGGGTCCCTGGCACTGTGAGGCAGCAGTGTTAACCCGGGTCACTGGCACTGTGAGACAGCAGTGTTAACCCGGGTCCCTGGCACTGTGAGACAGCAGTGTTACCCCGGGTCCCTGGCACTGTGAGACAGCAGTGTTAACCCGGGTCCCTGGCAGTGTGAGACAGCAGTGTTAACCGGGGTACCTGGCACTGTGAGACAGCAGTGTTAACCCGGGTCCCTGGCACTGTGAGGCAGCAGTGTTAACCCGGTCCCTGGCATTGTGAGGCAGCAGTGTTAACCCGGGTCCCTGGCACTGTGAGAGTAGTGTTAACCCGGGTCTATGGCAATGTGAGACAGCAGTGTTAACCTGGGTCCCTGGCACTGTGAGACAGCAGTGTTAACCCGGGTCCCTGGCACTGTGAGACAGCAGTGTTAACCCAGGTCCCTGGCACTGTGAGGCAGCAGTGTTAGCCCGGGTCCCTGGCACTGTGAGACAGCAGTGTTAACCCGGGTCCCTGGCACTGTGAGACAGCAGTGTTAACCCGGGTCCCTGGCACTGTGAGGCAGCAGTGTTAGCCCGGGTCCCTGGCACTGTGAGACAGCAGTGTTAACCCGGGTCCCTGGCACTGTGAGACAGCAGTGTTAACCCGGGTCCCTGGCACTGTGAGAGAGCAGTGTTTACCCGGGTCCCTGGCCCTGTGAGACTGCAGTGTTAACCCGGGTCCCTGCCATTGTGAGACAGCAGTGTTAACCCGGGTCCCTGGCGCTGTGAGGCAGCAGTGTTAACCCGGGTCCTTGGCGCTGAGAGACAACAGTTTTAACCCGGGTCCCTGGCGCTGTGAGACAGCAGTGTTAACCCGTGTCCCTGGCACTGTGAGACAGCAGTGTTAACCCGGGTCCCGGGCACTGTGAGACAGCAGTGTTAACCCGGGTCCCTGGAACTATGAGACCGCAGTGTTAACCCGGGTCCCTGCCACTGTGAGGCAGCAGTGTTAACCCGGGTCCCTGGCAATGTGAGGCAGCAGTGTTAACCCGGGTCACTGGCACTGTGAGGCAGCAGTGTTAACCCGGGTCCCTGGCACTGTGAGGCAGCAGTGTTAACCCGGTCCCTGGCTGTGAGACAGCAGTGTTAACCCGGGTCCCCGGCACTGTGAGACAGCAGTGTTAACCCGGGTCCCTTGTACTGTGAGACAGCAATGTTAACCCGGGTCCCTGACACTGTGAGACAGCAGTGCTAACCCGGGTCCCTGACACTGTGAGACTGCAGTGTTAACCCGGGTCACTGGCACTGTGAGACAGCAGTGTTAAAATGGGTCCCTGGCACTGTGAGACAGCAATGTTAACCCGGGTCCCTGGCACTGTGAGGCAGCAGTGTTAACCCGGGTCCCTGGCACTGTGAGGCAGCAGTGTTAACCCGGGTCCCTGGCACTGTGAGGCAGCAGTGTTAACCCGGGTCCCTGGCACTGTGAGGCAGCAGTGTTAACCCGGGTCCCTGCCACTGTGAGGCAGCAGTGTTAACCCGGGTCCCTGGCACTGTGAGGCAGCAGTGTTAACCCGGGTCCCTGGCACTGTGAGGCAGCAGTGTTAACCCGGTCCCTGGCTGTGAGACAGCAGTGTTAACCCGGGTCCCAGGCACTGTGAGACAGGAGTGTTAACCCGGGTCCCTGGCACTGTGAGACAGCAGTGTTAACCCGGGTCCCTGGCACTGCGAGACAGCAGTGTTAACCCGGGTCCCTGGCACTGCGAGACAGCAGTGTTAACCCGGGTCCCTGGCGCTGTGAGGCAGCAGTGTTAACCCGGGTCCCTGGCTCTGTGAGACAGCAGTGTTATCCGGGGTCCCTGGAACTGTGTGACAGCAGTGTTAAGATGGGTCTCTGGCACTGTGAGACAGCAGTGTTCGCCCGGGTCCCTGGCACTGTGAGGCAGCAGTGTTAACCCGGGTCCCTGGCACTGTGAGACAGCAGTGTTAAGATGGGTCTCTGGCACTGTGAGACAGCAGTGTTCGCCCGGGTCCCTGGCACTGTGAGGCAGCAGTGTTAACCCGGGTCCCTGGCACTGTGAGACAGCATTGTTAACCCGGGTCCCTGGCACTGTGAGGCAGCAGTGTTAACACGGGTCCCTGGCACTGTGAGGCAGCAGTGTTAACCCGGGTCCCTGGCACAGTGAGGCAGCAGTGTTAACCCGAGTTCCTGGCACTGTGAGGCAGCAGTGTTAACCCGGATCCCTGGCACTGTGAGGCAGCAGTGTTAACCCGGTCCCCATCACTGTGAGACAGCAGTGTTAACCCGGGTCCCTGGCACTGTGAGGCAGCAGTGTTAACCCGGGTCCCTGGCACTGTGAGACAGCAGTGTTTACCCGGGTCCCTGGCCCTGTGAGACAGCAGTGTTAACCCGGGTCCCTGGCATTGTGAGACAGCAGTGTAAACCCCGGTCTCTGGCACTGTGAGGCCGCAGTGTTAACCCGTGTCCCTGGCGCTGTGAGGCAGCAGTGTTAAACCGGGTCCCTGGCACTGTGAGGCAGCAGTGTTAACCCGGGTCCCTGGCACTGTGAGGCAGCAGTGTTAACCCGGGTCCCTGGCACTGTGAGGCAGCAGTGTTAACCCGGGTCCCTGGCACTGTGAGACAGCAGTGTTAACCCGGATCCCTGGCACTGTGAGGCAGCAGTGTTAACCCGGTCCCCATCACTGTGAGACAGCAGTGTTAACCCGGGTACCTTGCACTGTGAGACAGCAGTGTTAACCCGGGTCCCTCGCACTGTGAGACAGCAGTGTTTACCCGGGTCCCTGGCCCTGTGAGACAGCAGTGTTAACCCGGGTCCCTGGCATTGTGAGACAGCAGTGTAAACCCCGGTCTCTGGCACTGTGAGGCAGCAGTGTTAACCCGTGTCCCTGGCGCTGTGAGGCAGCAGTGTTAAACCGGGTCCCTGGCACTGTGAGGCAGCAGTGTTAACCCGGGTCCCTGGCACTGTGAGGCAGCAGTGTTAACCCGGGTCCCTGGCACTGTGAGGCAGCAGTGTTAACCCGGGTCCCTGGCACTGTGAGGCAGCAGTGTTAACCTGGGTCCCTGGCACTGTGAGGCATCAGTGTTAACCCGGGCCCTGGCTGTGAGACAGCAGTGTTAACCCGGGTCCCCGGCACTGTGAGACAGCAGTGTTAACCCGGGTCCCTGGCAATGTGAGACAGCAGTGTTAACCCGGGTCCCTGGCGCTGTGAGGCAGCAGTGTTAACCTGGGTCCTTGGCGCTGTGAGACAGCAGTGTTAACCCGGGTCCCTGGCACTGTGAGACATCAGTGTTAACCCGGGTCCCTGGCACTGTGAGACAGCAGTGTTAACCCGTGTCCCTGGCGCTGTGAGGCAGCAGTGTTAACCCGGGTCCTTGGCGCTGTGAGACAGCAGTGTTAACCCGGGTCCCTGGCGCTGTGAGACAGCAGTGTTAACCCGGGTCCCTGGCACTGTGAGACAGCAGTGTTAACCCGGGTCCCTGGAACTGTGAGACAGCAGTATTAACCCGGGTCCCTGCCACAGTGAGGCAGCAGTGTTAACCCGGGTCCCTGGCACTGTGAGACAGCACTGTTAACCCGGGTCCCTGGCACTGTGAGACAGCAGTGTTAACCCGGGTCCCTGGCACTGTGAGGCAGCAGTGTTAACCCGGGTCCCTGGCACTGTGAGACAGCAGTGTTAACCCGCGTCCCTGGCACGGTGAGACAGCAGTGTTCACCCGGGTCCCTGGCACTGTGAGACAGCAGTGTTAACCCGGGTCCCTGGCACTGTGAGACAGCAGTGTGAACCCGGGTCCCTGGCACTGTGAGACAGCAGTGTTAACCTGGGTCCCTGGCACTGTGAGACAGCAGTGTTAACCCGCGTCCCTGGCACTGTGAGGCAGCAGTGTTAACCCGGGTCCCTGGCACTGTGAGACAGCAGTGTTTACCCGGGTCCCTGGCACTGTGAGACAGCAGTGTTAACCCGGGTCCCTGGCACTGTGAGACAGCAGTGTTAACCCGGGTCCCTGGCACTGTGAGACAGCAGTGTTAACCCGGGTCCCTGGCATTGTGAGGCAGCAGTGTTATCCCGCGTCCCTGGCACTGTGAGGCAGCAGTGTTAACCCGGGTCCCTGGCACCGTGAGACAGCAGTGTTAACCCGGGTCCCTGGCACTGTGAGACAGCAGTGTTAACCCGGGTCCCTGGCCCTGTGAGACAGCAGTGTTAACCCGGGTCCCTGGCTCTGTGAGACAGCAGTGTTAACCCGGGTCCCTGGCATTGAGAGACAGCTGTGTTAACCCGGGTCCCTGGCACTGTGAGACAGCAGTGTTAACCCGGGTCCCTGGCACTGTGAGACAGCAGTGTTAACCCGGGTCCCTGGCTCTGTGAGACAGCAGTGTTATCCGGGGTCCCTGGAACTGTGTGACAGCAGTGTTAAGATGGGTCTCTGGCACTGTGAGACAGCAGTGTTCGCCCGGGTCCCTGGCACTGTGAGACAGCAGTGTTAACCCGGGTCCCTGGCACTGTGAGACAGCAGTGTTAACCCGGGTCCCTGGCATTGTGAGGCAGCAGTGTTATCCCGCGTCCCTGGCACTGTGAGGCAGCAGTGTTAACCCGGGTCCCTGGCACTGTGAGACAGCAGTGTTAACCCGGGTCCCTGGCACTGTGAGACAGCAGTGTTATCCCGGGTCCCTGGCCCTGTGAGACAGCAGTGTTAACCCGGGTCCCTGGCTCTGTGAGACAGCAGTGTTAACCCGGGTCCCTGGCATTGAGAGACAGCTGTGTTAACCCGGGTCCCTGGCACTGTCAGACAGCAGTGTTAACCCGGGTCCCTGGCACTGTGAGACAGTAGTGTTAACCCGGGTCCCTGACACTGTCAGACAGCAGTGTTAACCCGGGTCCCTGGCACTGTGAGGCAGCAGTGTTAATCCGGGTCCCTGGCACTGTGAGACAGCAGTGTTAACCCGGGTCCCTGGCACTGTGAGACAGCAGTGTTAACCCGGGTCCCTGGCACTGTGTGGCAGCAGTGCTAACCCGGGTCCCTGGCACTGTGAGACAGCAGTGTTAACCCGGGTCCCTGGCACTGTGAGACAGCAGTGTTAATCCGGGTCCCTGGCACTGTGAGACAGCAGTGTTAACCTGGGTCCCTGGCACTGTGAGACAGCAGTGCTGACCCGGGTCCCTGGCACTGTGAGACAGCTGTGTTAACCAGGGTCCCTGGCACTGTGAGACAGCAGTCTTAACCCGGGGCCCTGGCACTGTGAGACAGCAGTGCTGACCCGGGTCCCTTGCACTGTGAGACAGCAGTGTTAACCGGGTCCCTGGCACTGTGAGACAGCAGTGTTAACCCGGGTCCCTGGCACTGTGAGACAGCAGTGTTAACCCGGGTCCCTGGCACTGTGTGACAGCAGTGTTAACCCGCTCCCTGGCACTGTGAGACAGCAGTGTTAACCCGGGTCCCTGACACTGTCAGACAGCAGTGTTAACCCGGTCCCTGGCACTGTGAGTCAGCAGTGTTATCCCGGGACCCTGGCACTGTGAGGCAGCAGTGTTATCCCGGGACCCTGGCACTGTGAGACAGCAGTGTTAACCCGGGTGCCTGGCACTGTGAGACAGCAGTGTTAACCCGGGTCCCTGTCACTGTCAGACAGCAGTGTTAACCCGGTCCCTGGCACTGTGAGGCAGCAGTGTTAACCCGGGTCCCTGGCCCTGTGAGACAGCAGTGTTTACCCGGGTCCCTGGCTCTGTGAGACAGCAGTGTTAACCCGGGACCCTGGCACTGTGAGACAGCAGTGTTAACCCGGGTCCCTGGCACTGTGAGACAGCAGTGTTAACCCGGGTCCCTGGCCCTGTGAGACAGCAGTGTTAACCCGGGTCCCTGGCTCTGTGAGACAGCAGTGTTAACCCGGGTCCCTGGCATTGTGAGACAGCTGTGTTAACCCGGGTCCCTGGCACTGTCAGACAGCAGTGTTAACCCGGGTCCCTGGCACTGTGAGACAGTAGTGTTAACCCGGGTCCCTGACACTGTCAGACAGCAGTGTTAACCCGGGTCCCTGGCACTGTGAGGCAGCAGTGTTAACCCGGGTCCCTGCCACTGTGAGACAGCAGTGTTAACCCGGTCCCTGGCACTGTGAGGCAGCAGTGTTATCCCGGGTCCCTGGCACTGTGAGACAGCAATGTTAACCCGGGTCCCTGGCACTGTGAGACAGCAGTGTTAACCCGGGTCCCTGGCACTGTGAGACAGCAGTGTTAACCCGGGTCCCTGGCATTTTGAGACAGCAGTGTTAACCCGGGTCCCTGGCACTGTGAGACAGCAGTGTTAACCCGGGTCCCTGGCGCTGTGAGACAGCAGTGTTAACCCTGGTCCCTGGCACTGTGAGGCAGCAGTGTTAACCCGGGTCCCTGGCACTGTGAGGCAGCAGTGTTAACCCGGGTCCCTGGCACTGTGAGGCAGCAGTGTTAACCCGGGTCCCTGGCACTGTGAGGCAGCAGTGTTAACCCGGGTCCCTGGCACTGTGAGGCAGCAGTGTTAACCCGGGTCCCTGCCACTGTGGGGCAGCAGTGTTAACCCGGGTCCCTGGCACTGTGAGGCAGCAGTGTTAACCCGGGTCCCTGGCACTGTGAGGCAGCAGTGTTAACCCGGTCCCTGGCTGTGAGACAGCAGTGT
This sequence comes from Scyliorhinus torazame, assembly GCF_047496885.1. Taxonomy (NCBI): domain Eukaryota; kingdom Metazoa; phylum Chordata; class Chondrichthyes; order Carcharhiniformes; family Scyliorhinidae; genus Scyliorhinus; species Scyliorhinus torazame. The sequence continues at coordinate 418,580,064 of NC_092707.1, forward strand.
TAACCCGGGTCCCAGGCACTGTGAGACAGGAGTGTTAACCCGGGTCCCTGGCACTGTGAGACAGCAGTGTTAACCCGGGTCCCTGGCACTGCGAGACAGCAGTGTTAACCCGGGTCCCGGGAACTGCGAGACAGCAGTGTTAACCCGGGTCCCTGGCGCTGTGAGGCAGCAGTGTTAACCCGGGTCCCTGGCTCTGTGAGACAGCAGTGTTATCCGGGGTCCCTGGAACTGTGTGACAGCAGTGTTAAGATGGGTCTCTGGCACTGTGAGACAGCAGTGTTCGCCCGGGTCCCTGGCACTGTGAGGCAGCAGTGTTAACCCGGGTCCCTGGCACTGTGAGACAGCAGTGTTAAGATGGGTCTCTGGCACTGTGAGACAGCAGTGTTCGCCCGGGTCCCTGGCACTGTGAGGCAGCAGTGTTAACCCGGGTCCCTGGCACTGTGAGACAGCATTGTTAACCCGGGTCCCTGGCACTGTGAGGCAGCAGTGTTAACACGGGTCCCTGGCACTGTGAGGCAGCAGTGTTAACCCGGGTCCCTGGCACAGTGAGGCAGCAGTGTTAACCCGAGTTCCTGGCACTGTGAGGCAGCAGTGTTAACCCGGATCCCTGGCACTGTGAGGCAGCAGTGTTAACCCGGTCCCCATCACTGTGAGACAGCAGTGTTAACCCGGGTCCCTGGCACTGTGAGGCAGCAGTGTTAACCCGGGTCCCTGGCACTGTGAGACAGCAGTGTTTACCCGGGTCCCTGGCCCTGTGAGACAGCAGTGTTAACCCGGGTCCCTGGCATTGTGAGACAGCAGTGTAAACCCCGGTCTCTGGCACTGTGAGGCCGCAGTGTTAACCCGTGTCCCTGGCGCTGTGAGGCAGCAGTGTTAAACCGGGTCCCTGGCACTGTGAGGCAGCAGTGTTAACCCGGGTCCCTGGCACTGTGAGGCAGCAGTGTTAACCCGGGTCCCTGGCACTGTGAGGCAGCAGTGTTAACCCGGGTCCCTGGCACTGTGAGACAGCAGTGTTAACCCGGATCCCTGGCACTGTGAGGCAGCAGTGTTAACCCGGTCCCCATCACTGTGAGACAGCAGTGTTAACCCGGGTACCTTGCACTGTGAGACAGCAGTGTTAACCCGGGTCCCTCGCACTGTGAGACAGCAGTGTTTACCCGGGTCCCTGGCCCTGTGAGACAGCAGTGTTAACCCGGGTCCCTGGCATTGTGAGACAGCAGTGTAAACCCCGGTCTCTGGCACTGTGAGGCAGCAGTGTTAACCCGTGTCCCTGGCGCTGTGAGGCAGCAGTGTTAAACCGGGTCCCTGGCACTGTGAGGCAGCAGTGTTAACCCGGGTCCCTGGCACTGTGAGGCAGCAGTGTTAACCCGGGTCCCTGGCACTGTGAGGCAGCAGTGTTAACCCGGGTCCCTGGCACTGTGAGGCAGCAGTGTTAACCTGGGTCCCTGGCACTGTGAGGCATCAGTGTTAACCCGGGCCCTGGCTGTGAGACAGCAGTGTTAACCCGGGTCCCCGGCACTGTGAGACAGCAGTGTTAACCCGGGTCCCTGGCAATGTGAGACAGCAGTGTTAACCCGGGTCCCTGGCGCTGTGAGGCAGCAGTGTTAACCTGGGTCCTTGGCGCTGTGAGACAGCAGTGTTAACCCGGGTCCCTGGCACTGTGAGACATCAGTGTTAACCCGGGTCCCTGGCACTGTGAGACAGCAGTGTTAACCCGTGTCCCTGGCGCTGTGAGGCAGCAGTGTTAACCCGGGTCCTTGGCGCTGTGAGACAGCAGTGTTAACCCGGGTCCCTGGCGCTGTGAGACAGCAGTGTTAACCCGGGTCCCTGGCACTGTGAGACAGCAGTGTTAACCCGGGTCCCTGGAACTGTGAGACAGCAGTATTAACCCGGGTCCCTGCCACAGTGAGGCAGCAGTGTTAACCCGGGTCCCTGGCACTGTGAGACAGCACTGTTAACCCGGGTCCCTGGCACTGTGAGACAGCAGTGTTAACCCGGGTCCCTGGCACTGTGAGGCAGCAGTGTTAACCCGGGTCCCTGGCACTGTGAGACAGCAGTGTTAACCCGCGTCCCTGGCACGGTGAGACAGCAGTGTTCACCCGGGTCCCTGGCACTGTGAGACAGCAGTGTTAACCCGGGTCCCTGGCACTGTGAGACAGCAGTGTGAACCCGGGTCCCTGGCACTGTGAGACAGCAGTGTTAACCTGGGTCCCTGGCACTGTGAGACAGCAGTGTTAACCCGCGTCCCTGGCACTGTGAGGCAGCAGTGTTAACCCGGGTCCCTGGCACTGTGAGACAGCAGTGTTTACCCGGGTCCCTGGCACTGTGAGACAGCAGTGTTAACCCGGGTCCCTGGCACTGTGAGACAGCAGTGTTAACCCGGGTCCCTGGCACTGTGAGACAGCAGTGTTAACCCGGGTCCCTGGCATTGTGAGGCAGCAGTGTTATCCCGCGTCCCTGGCACTGTGAGGCAGCAGTGTTAACCCGGGTCCCTGGCACCGTGAGACAGCAGTGTTAACCCGGGTCCCTGGCACTGTGAGACAGCAGTGTTAACCCGGGTCCCTGGCCCTGTGAGACAGCAGTGTTAACCCGGGTCCCTGGCTCTGTGAGACAGCAGTGTTAACCCGGGTCCCTGGCATTGAGAGACAGCTGTGTTAACCCGGGTCCCTGGCACTGTGAGACAGCAGTGTTAACCCGGGTCCCTGGCACTGTGAGACAGCAGTGTTAACCCGGGTCCCTGGCTCTGTGAGACAGCAGTGTTATCCGGGGTCCCTGGAACTGTGTGACAGCAGTGTTAAGATGGGTCTCTGGCACTGTGAGACAGCAGTGTTCGCCCGGGTCCCTGGCACTGTGAGACAGCAGTGTTAACCCGGGTCCCTGGCACTGTGAGACAGCAGTGTTAACCCGGGTCCCTGGCATTGTGAGGCAGCAGTGTTATCCCGCGTCCCTGGCACTGTGAGGCAGCAGTGTTAACCCGGGTCCCTGGCACTGTGAGACAGCAGTGTTAACCCGGGTCCCTGGCACTGTGAGACAGCAGTGTTATCCCGGGTCCCTGGCCCTGTGAGACAGCAGTGTTAACCCGGGTCCCTGGCTCTGTGAGACAGCAGTGTTAACCCGGGTCCCTGGCATTGAGAGACAGCTGTGTTAACCCGGGTCCCTGGCACTGTCAGACAGCAGTGTTAACCCGGGTCCCTGGCACTGTGAGACAGTAGTGTTAACCCGGGTCCCTGACACTGTCAGACAGCAGTGTTAACCCGGGTCCCTGGCACTGTGAGGCAGCAGTGTTAATCCGGGTCCCTGGCACTGTGAGACAGCAGTGTTAACCCGGGTCCCTGGCACTGTGAGACAGCAGTGTTAACCCGGGTCCCTGGCACTGTGTGGCAGCAGTGCTAACCCGGGTCCCTGGCACTGTGAGACAGCAGTGTTAACCCGGGTCCCTGGCACTGTGAGACAGCAGTGTTAATCCGGGTCCCTGGCACTGTGAGACAGCAGTGTTAACCTGGGTCCCTGGCACTGTGAGACAGCAGTGCTGACCCGGGTCCCTGGCACTGTGAGACAGCTGTGTTAACCAGGGTCCCTGGCACTGTGAGACAGCAGTCTTAACCCGGGGCCCTGGCACTGTGAGACAGCAGTGCTGACCCGGGTCCCTTGCACTGTGAGACAGCAGTGTTAACCGGGTCCCTGGCACTGTGAGACAGCAGTGTTAACCCGGGTCCCTGGCACTGTGAGACAGCAGTGTTAACCCGGGTCCCTGGCACTGTGTGACAGCAGTGTTAACCCGCTCCCTGGCACTGTGAGACAGCAGTGTTAACCCGGGTCCCTGACACTGTCAGACAGCAGTGTTAACCCGGTCCCTGGCACTGTGAGTCAGCAGTGTTATCCCGGGACCCTGGCACTGTGAGGCAGCAGTGTTATCCCGGGACCCTGGCACTGTGAGACAGCAGTGTTAACCCGGGTGCCTGGCACTGTGAGACAGCAGTGTTAACCCGGGTCCCTGTCACTGTCAGACAGCAGTGTTAACCCGGTCCCTGGCACTGTGAGGCAGCAGTGTTAACCCGGGTCCCTGGCCCTGTGAGACAGCAGTGTTTACCCGGGTCCCTGGCTCTGTGAGACAGCAGTGTTAACCCGGGACCCTGGCACTGTGAGACAGCAGTGTTAACCCGGGTCCCTGGCACTGTGAGACAGCAGTGTTAACCCGGGTCCCTGGCCCTGTGAGACAGCAGTGTTAACCCGGGTCCCTGGCTCTGTGAGACAGCAGTGTTAACCCGGGTCCCTGGCATTGTGAGACAGCTGTGTTAACCCGGGTCCCTGGCACTGTCAGACAGCAGTGTTAACCCGGGTCCCTGGCACTGTGAGACAGTAGTGTTAACCCGGGTCCCTGACACTGTCAGACAGCAGTGTTAACCCGGGTCCCTGGCACTGTGAGGCAGCAGTGTTAACCCGGGTCCCTGCCACTGTGAGACAGCAGTGTTAACCCGGTCCCTGGCACTGTGAGGCAGCAGTGTTATCCCGGGTCCCTGGCACTGTGAGACAGCAATGTTAACCCGGGTCCCTGGCACTGTGAGACAGCAGTGTTAACCCGGGTCCCTGGCACTGTGAGACAGCAGTGTTAACCCGGGTCCCTGGCATTTTGAGACAGCAGTGTTAACCCGGGTCCCTGGCACTGTGAGACAGCAGTGTTAACCCGGGTCCCTGGCGCTGTGAGACAGCAGTGTTAACCCTGGTCCCTGGCACTGTGAGGCAGCAGTGTTAACCCGGGTCCCTGGCACTGTGAGGCAGCAGTGTTAACCCGGGTCCCTGGCACTGTGAGGCAGCAGTGTTAACCCGGGTCCCTGGCACTGTGAGGCAGCAGTGTTAACCCGGGTCCCTGGCACTGTGAGGCAGCAGTGTTAACCCGGGTCCCTGCCACTGTGGGGCAGCAGTGTTAACCCGGGTCCCTGGCACTGTGAGGCAGCAGTGTTAACCCGGGTCCCTGGCACTGTGAGGCAGCAGTGTTAACCCGGTCCCTGGCTGTGAGACAGCAGTGTTAACCCGGGTCCCAGGCACTGTGAGACAGGAGTGTTAACCCGGGTCCCTGGCACTGTGAGACAGCAGTGTTAACCCGGGTCCCTGGCACTGCGAGACAGCAGTGTTAACCCGGGTCCCGGGAACTGCGAGACAGCAGTGTTAACCCGGGTCCCTGGCGCTGTGAGGCAGCAGTGTTAACCCGGGTCCCTGGCTCTGTGAGACAGCAGTGTTATCCGGGGTCCCTGGAACTGTGTGACAGCAGTGTTAAGATGGGTCTCTGGCACTGTGAGACAGCAGTGTTCGCCCGGGTCCCTGGCACTGTGAGGCAGCAGTGTTAACCCGGGTCCCTGGCACTGTGAGACAGCAGTGTTAAGATGGGTCTCTGGCACTGTGAGACAGCAGTGTTCGCCCGGGTCCCTGGCACTGTGAGGCAGCAGTGTTAACCCGGGTCCCTGGCACTGTGAGACAGCATTGTTAACCCGGGTCCCTGGCACTGTGAGGCAGCAGTGTTAACCCGGGTCCCTGGCACTGTGAGACAGCAGTGTTAACCCGCGTCCCTGGCACGGTGAGACAGCAGTGTTCACCCGGGTCCCTGGCACTGTGAGACAGCAGTGTTAACCCGGGTCCCTGGCACTGTGAGACAGCAGTGTGAACCCGGGTCCCTGGCACTGTGAGACAGCAGTGTTAACCTGGGTCCCTGGCACTGTGAGACAGCAGTGTTAACCCGCGTCCCTGGCACTGTGAGGCAGCAGTGTTAACCCGGGTCCCTGGCACTGTGAGACAGCAGTGTTAACCCGGGTCCCTGGCACTGTGAGACAGCAGTGTTAACCCGGGTCCCTGGCACTGTGAGACAGCAGTGTTAACCCGGGTCCCTGGCACTGTGAGACAGCAGTGTTAACCCGGGTCCCTGGCATTGTGAGGCAGCAGTGTTATCCCGCGTCCCTGGCACTGTGAGGCAGCAGTGTTAACCCGGGTCCCTGGCACCGTGAGACAGCAGTGTTAACCCGGGTCCCTGGCACTGTGAGACAGCAGTGTTAACCCGGGTCCCTGGCCCTGTGAGACAGCAGTGTTAACCCGGGTCCCTGGCTCTGTGAGACAGCAGTGTTAACCCGGGTCCCTGGCATTGAGAGACAGCTGTGTTATCCCGGGTCCCTGGCACTGTGAGACAGCAGTGTTAACCCGGGTCCCTGGCACTGTGAGACAGCAGTGTTAACCCGGGTCCCTGGCTCTGTGAGACAGCAGTGTTATCCGGGGTCCCTGGAACTGTGTGACAGCAGTGTTAAGATGGGTCTCTGGCACTGTGAGACAGCAGTGTTCGCCCGGGTCCCTGGCACTGTGAGACAGCAGTGTTAACCCGGGTCCCTGGCACTGTGAGACAGCAGTGTTAACCCGGGTCCCTGGCATTGTGAGGCAGCAGTGTTATCCCGCGTCCCTGGCACTGTGAGGCAGCAGTGTTAACCCGGGTCCCTGGCACTGTGAGACAGCAGTGTTAACCCGGGTCCCTGGCACTGTGAGACAGCAGTGTTATCCCGGGTCCCTGGCCCTGTGAGACAGCAGTGTTAACCCGGGTCCCTGGCTCTGTGAGACAGCAGTGTTAACCCGGGTCCCTGGCATTGAGAGACAGCTGTGTTAACCCGGGTCCCTGGCACTGTCAGACAGCAGTGTTAACCCGGGTCCCTGGCACTGTGAGACAGTAGTGTTAACCCGGGTCCCTGACACTGTCAGACAGCAGTGTTAACCCGGGTCCCTGGCACTGTGAGGCAGCAGTGTTAATCCGGGTCCCTGGCACTGTGAGACAGCAGTGTTAACCCGGGTCCCTGGCACTGTGAGACAGCAGTGTTAACCCGGGTCCCTGGCACTGTGTGGCAGCAGTGCTAACCCGGGTCCCTGGCACTGTGAGACAGCAGTGTTAACCCGGGTCCCTGGCACTGTGAGACAGCAGTGTTAACCCGGGTCCCTGGCACTGTGAGACAGCAGTGTTAACCTGGGTCCCTGGCACTGTGAGACAGCAGTGCTGACCCGGGTCCCTGGCACTGTGAGACAGCTGTGTTAACCAGGGTCCCTGGCACTGTGAGACAGCAGTCTTAACCCGGGGCCCTGGCACTGTGAGACAGCAGTGCTGACCCGGGTCCCTTGCACTGTGAGACAGCAGTGTTAACCGGGTCCCTGGCACTGTGAGACAGCAGTGTTAACCCGGGTCCCTGGCACTGTGAGACAGCAGTGTTAACCCGGGTCCCTGGCACTGTGTGACAGCAGTGTTAACCCGCTCCCTGGCACTGTGAGACAGCAGTGTTAACCCGGGTCCCTGACACTGTCAGACAGCAGTGTTAACCCGGTCCCTGGCACTGTGAGTCAGCAGTGTTATCCCGGGACCCTGGCACTGTGAGGCAGCAGTGTTATCCCGGGACCCTGGCACTGTGAGACAGCAGTGTTAACCCGGGTGCCTGGCACTGTGAGACAGCAGTGTTAACCCGGGTCCCTGTCACTGTCAGACAGCAGTGTTAACCCGGTCCCTGGCACTGTGAGGCAGCAGTGTTAACCCGGGTCCCTGGCCCTGTGAGACAGCAGTGTTTACCCGGGTCCCTGGCTCTGTGAGACAGCAGTGTTAACCCGGGACCCTGGCACTGTGAGACAGCAGTGTTAACCCGGGTCCCTGGCACTGTGAGACAGCAGTGTTAACCCGGGTCCCTGGCCCTGTGAGACAGCAGTGTTAACCCGGGTCCCTGGCTCTGTGAGACAGCAGTGTTAACCCGGGTCCCTGGCATTGTGAGACAGCTGTGTTAACCCGGGTCCCTGGCACTGTCAGACAGCAGTGTTAACCCGGGTCCCTGGCACTGTGAGACAGTAGTGTTAACCCGGGTCCCTGACACTGTCAGACAGCAGTGTTAACCCGGGTCCCTGGCACTGTGAGGCAGCAGTGTTAACCCGGGTCCCTGCCACTGTGAGACAGCAGTGTTAACCCGGTCCCTGGCACTGTGAGGCAGCAGTGTTATCCCGGGTCCCTGGCACTGTGAGACAGCAATGTTAACCCGGGTCCCTGGCACTGTGAGACAGCAGTGTTAACCCGGGTCCCTGGCACTGTGAGACAGCAGTGTTAACCCGGGTCCCTGGCATTTTGAGACAGCAGTGTTAACCCGGGTCCCTGGCACTGTGAGACAGCAGTGTTAACCCGGGTCCCTGGCGCTGTGAGACAGCAGTGTTAACCCTGGTCCCTGGCACTGTGAGGCAGCAGTGTAAACCCGGGTCCCTGGCACTGTAAGGCAGCAGTGTTAACCCGGGACCCTGGCGCTGTGAGACAGCAGTGTTAACCCGGGTCCCTGGCACTGTGAGGCAGCAGTGTTATCCCGGGTCCCTGGCGCTGTGAGGCAGCAGTGTTATCCCGGGACCCTGACGCTGTGAGACAGCAGTGTTAACCCAGGTCCCTGGCACTGTGAGGCAGCAGTGTTATCCCGGGACCCTGGCACTGTGAGGCAGCAGTGTTATCCCGGGACCCTGGCGCTGTGAGACAGCAGTGTTAACCCTGGTCTCTGGCACTGTGAGACAGCAGTGTTAACCCGGGTCCCTGGCACTGTGAGACAGCAGTGTTAACCCTGGTCCCTGGCACTGTGAGACAGCAGTGCTAATCCGGGTCCCTGGCGCTGTGAGACAGCAGTGTTAACCCGGGTCCCTGGCACTGTGAGACAGCAGTGCTAACCCTGGCCCGTGGCACTGTTAGACAGCAGTGCTGACCCGGGTCCCTGGCACTGTGAGACAGCAGTGTTAACCCGGGTCCCTGGCACTGTGAGACAGCAGTGTTATCCCGGGACCCTGGCGCTGTGTGACAGCAGTGTTAACCCGGGTCCCTGGCACTGTGAGACAGCAGTGTTAACCCGGGACCCTGGCGCTGTGAGACAGCAGTGTTAACCCGGGTCCCTGGCTCTGTCAGACAGCAGTGTTAACCCGGGTCCCTGACACTGTCAGACAGCAGTGTTAACCCGGGTCCCTGGCACTGTGAGACAGCAGTGTTAACCCGGGTCCCTGGCACTGTGAGGCAGCAGTGTTAACCCGGGTCCCTGGCGCTGTGAGACAGCAGTGTTAACCCGGTCCCTGGCGCTGTGAGACAGCAGTTTTAACCCGGGTCCCTGGCACTGTGAGACAGCAGTGTTAACCCGGGTCCCTGGCACTGTGAGACAGCAGTGTTAACACAGGTCCCTGGCGCTGTGAGACAGCAGTGTTATCCCGGGACCCTGGCACTGTCAGACAGCAGTGTTAACCCGGGTCCCTGGCACTGTGAGACAGCAGTGTTAACCCGGGTCCCTGGCACTGTGAGACAGCAGTGTTAACACAGGTCCCTGGCGCTGTGAGACAGCAGTGTTAACCCGGGTCCCTGGCACTGTGAGACAGCAGTGTTATCCCGGGACCCTGGCACTGTGAGACAGCAGTGTTAACCCGGGTCCCTGGCACTGTGAGACAGCAGTGTTAACCCGTGTCCCTGGCACTGTGAGACAGCAGTGTTAACCCGGGTCCCTGGCACTGTGAGACAGCAGTGTTAACCCGGGACCCTGGCACTGTGAGACAGCAGTGCTAATCACTGTGCCACCCCAGTGGATCATCGTGTCAGTATTTGTGAAGTTTTATAATGTCATGTCTGTAATATAAGAGTGAAGTTTGCCTATTCGTGCACAATCCCGCGGACAACGGGTGACCAGAAAATCTCTCGTTGTTCTGGGTTGGTGAATAAATATTGGCCAGAACAACAGGGAGAACACCCTCCTATTCTTCAAAATCGTGTCGAGGAATCTCCTACACCCACGAGCAAAGAGATGGAAACAGTAAGATTTGAAGTGATTGATCAGTTCACAAAACCTCAGCATCATTTGTTCCTCGTTATGTCTCGTTTTTATTCATTTCCGGGTGTGGGTGTCGCTGGTTAGGCCGCATTTATTGCCCGTCCCTAGTTGCCCCTCAGAAGGTGGGGGTGAGTTGCCTTCTTGAATCGCTGCAGTCCCTGAGGTGTAGGTACACCCACTGTGCTGAGAGGGAGGGAGTTCCAGGATGTTGCCCTAGCGACAGTGAAGGAACGACGATATATTTCCCAGTCAGGGTGGTGAGTGACTTGGAGGGGAACCTCCAGCTGGTGGGGTTCCCAGGTATCTGCTGCACTTGTCCTTCTAGATGGTAGTGGTTGTGGGTTTGGAAGGTGTTGTCTAAGGAACCTTGGTGAGTTACTGCAGTGCATCTTGTTGATGGTACACACGGCTGTCACTGTTCGTCAGTGGTGGAGGGTTTGAATATCTGTGGAAGGGGAGCAATCAAGTGGGGCTGCTTTGTCCTGGATGGTGTCGAGCTTCTCGAGTGTTGTTGGAGCTGCGCTCATCCAGGCAAGTGGAGAGTATTCCATTACACTCCTGACTTGTGCCTTGGAGATGGTGGACAGGCTTTGGGAAGTCAGGAGGTGAGTTACTCACTGTAGGATTCCGAACCTTTGACCTGTGCTGGTAGCCACAGTATTAATGTGGCTGGGACCAGTTCAGTTTCTGATCAATGGTCACCCCCAGGGTGTTGATTGTGAGGATTCAGCGATGGTGATGCCATTGAATGCCAAGGGGCGATGGTTAGATCCTCTCTTGTCGGAGATGGTCATTGCCGGGCACTTGTGTGGGGTGAATGTAACTTGCCCCTTGTCAGCCCCGAGCCTGGATATTGTCCGGGTCTTGCTGCATTTGGACAGGGACTGCTTCAGTATCTGAGGAGTCACGAATGGTGCTGAACATTGTGCTGTCATCCGCAAACATCCCCACTTCTGACCTTTGATGGAAGGGAGGTCATTGATGAAGCAGCTGAAGATGGTTGGGGCCGAGGACACGACCCTGAGGAACTCCCGCAGTGATGTCCTGGAGCTGAGATGATTGACCTCCAACCACCACAACCATCTTCCTTTGTGCCGGGTACGACTCCAACCAGCGGAGAGCTTTCCCCCTGATTCCCATTGGCTCCAGTTTAGCTCGGGCTCCTTGATGCCAAACTCGATCAAACGCTGCCTTGATGTCGAGGGCAGTCACCCTCCCCTCACCTCTGGCACTCAGCTCTTTGTCCATGTTTGAACCAAGGCTGTAATGAGGTCAGGAGCTGAGTGACCCTGGCGGAACCCAAGCTGAGCGTCCATCAGCAGTTATTGCTGAGTAAGTGCCGCGTGACAGCACTGTTGCTGACTCCTTCCATCACTTTGCTGATGATGGAGAGGAGACGGATAGGGGGGTAATTGGCTGGGTTGGATTTGTCCTGTTTCTTGTGTACAGGACACACCTGGGCAATTCCCCACATTGCCGGGTGGATGCCAGTGTTGGAGCTGCGCTGGAACAGCTTGCTGCCACCTCTGCTTGCTCTGGCTTGCTGGTGGGACATGACGCACCCAGGGATGGTGGTGATGGTGTCTGCGACATTGGGAGAAATGGCTGTCAGGTTATTGCTTGGCTGGTCTGTGGGGAAGTTCTGCCAGTTTTGACACAGACTCTCTGAAGTTACTGAGGGTCACATTGTCGGGTCGACAGACCTGGCTGGGTTTGCTGTTGTCGTTTTCAAAGCTGATGAAATGTTATTTTTCATTGTGAGGGAATTGAATCTGATTTATGAAAACCAGATTGTTGGTCTGGCCGCAAGCCATTGCTGCGACCCAGGTCGATGATGGATGGTCTGTTCACTTTCATTCCTCATCAACTCTCCTGTCGGAGCTAACTGAGCAGTTTGCACACAGATAATCACATTGCTGTGGCTGTAACGTGCATTAGTGAACCGGATAGGGTTTTACCAGCTTTTAATTCTGGATTTATTGAGTCAATTTAATTTGAGCTGCCGAGGTGGGATTCAAAACTGTGTCCCCGGTGGTTAGCCTGGCTCTCTGAGTTAGTCCCCGATGCACCACCTCCATCGCCTCCTCTTCTGCTACTCGTTCCCTGACTCCACCTGTCAGGGAGGCAGAGAGACTGAGCGGGATTCAGCGCGGGCCAAGCTGGAATCAGCAGCTGTTGAGGGAGAGAGAGGGGGTACAGAAAGTGTCCAACATCGCAATAGTGTAATGATAGTTGTGCAACTGGCCGGGTGCTTCTGCCAGGTCCGAGGGGAGGAGCGGGGGGTGGTCAGGAGGTGGGCTGTGGGGTCGGGGTGGACGGGCACGGAACACCATTGCCGCAGCCGGAAAGGCAGCCATGCAGCGAACAGCCCACTGTGAAGTTAGGGCCACGGGTCGTATAGGTCCCCCCCCCCATCACCCCCGGGTGCCCTCTGTTCCCAGCCGACCCATCAGCTGTGTGGGCACGCTCCCACACAACCATTGCCATATTGTTGTCTGGGATGGTGTGTGGGGGGAGTGTAATGTGTGTGCGCGGCTGGGATATGTGTGGAGGGAGTGTAATGTGTGTGTGCGGCTGGAATGAGTGTGTGTGGGGAGTGTAATGTGTCTGTGCGCAGGGGTGAGTGTGTGTGGGGTGTGTAATGTGTGTGTGCGGCTGGGGTGAGTGTGTGTGGGGAGTGTAATGTGTGTGTGCGGCTGGCATGAGTGTGTGTGGGGAGTGTAATGTATGTGTGTGGCTGGGATGAGTGTGTGTGGGGAGTGTAATGTGTCTGTGCGCAGGGATGAGTGTGTGTGGGGAGTGTAATGTGTGTGTGCGGCTGGGATGAGTGTGTGTGGGGAGTGTAATGTGTGTGTGTGTCTGGGATTAGTGTGTGTGGAGAGTGTAATGTGTGTGTGAGGCTGGGATGAGTGTGTGTGGGGAGTGTAATGTGTGTGTGCGGCTGGAATGAGTGTGTGTGGGGAGTGTAATGTGTGTGTGCGGCTGGGGTGAGTGTGTGTGGGGAGTGTAATGTGTGTGTACGGCTGGGAAGAGTGTGTGTGGGGAGTGTTATGTGAGTGTGTGGCTGGGATGAGTGTGTGTGGGGAGTGTAATGTGTGTGTGCGGCTGGGATGAGTGTGTGTGGGGAGTGTAATGTGTGTGTGCGGCTGGAATGAGTGTGTGTGGGGAGTGTAATGTGTGTGTGCGGCTGGGGTGAGTGTGTGTGGGGAGTGTAATGTGTGTGTGCGGCTGGAATGAGTGTGTGTGGGGAGTGTAATGTGTGTGTACGGCTGTGGTGAGTGTGTGTGGGGTCTGTAATGTGTGTGTGTGGCTGGGATGAGTGTGTGTGGGGAGTGTAATGTGTCTGTGCGCTGGGATGAGTGTGTGGGGAGTGTAATGTGTGTGTGCGGCTGGGATGAGTGTGTGTGGGGAGTGTAATGTGTGTGTGCGGCTGGGATGAGTGTGTGTGGGGAGTGTAATGTGTGTGTGTGGCTGGGATGAGTGTTTGTGGGGAGTGTAATGTGTGTGTGGGGCTGGGATGAGTGTGTGTGGGGAGTGTAATGTGTGTGTGCGGCTGGGATGAGTGTGTGTGGGGAGTGTAATGTGTGTGTGCGGCTGGAATGTGTGTGTGTGGGGAGTGTAATGTGTGTGTGCGGCTGGGATGAGTGTGTGTGGGGAGTGTAATGTGTGTGTGCGGCTGGAATGTGTGTGTGTGGGGAGTGTAATGTATGTGTGCGGCTGGGATGAGTGTGTGTGGGGAATGTAATGTGTGTGTGCGGCTGGGATGAGTGTGTGTGGGGAGTGTAATGTGTGTGCGCGGCTGGGATGAGTGTGTGTGGGGGGTGTAATGTGTGTGTGCGGCTGGGATTACTGTGTGTGGGGAGTGTAATGTGTGTGTGCGGCTGGGATGAGTGTGTGTGGGGAGTGTAATGTGTGTGTGTGGCTGGGATGAGTGTGTGTGGGGAGTGTAATGTGTGTGTGCGGCTGGGATGAGTGTGTGTGGGGAGTGTAATGTGTGTGTGCGGCTGGGATGAGTGTGTGTGGGGAGTGCAATGTGTGTGCGGCTGGGATGCGTGTGTGTGGGAAGTGTAATGTGTGTGTGTGGCTGGGATGAGTGTGTGTGGGGAGTGTAATGAGTGTGTGTGGCTGGGATGAGTGTGTGTGGGGAGTGTAATGTGTGTGTGCGGCTGAGATGAGTGTGTGTGGGGAGTGTAATTTGTGTGTGCGGCTGGGATGAGTGTGTGTGGGGAGTGTAATGTGTGTGTGCGGCTGGGATGAGTGTGTGTGGGGAGTGTAATGTGTGTGTGCGGCTGGGATGAGTGTGTGTGGGGAGTGTAATGTGTGTGTGTGGCTGGGATGAGTGTGCGTGGGGAGTGTAATGTGTGTGTGCTGCTGGGATGAGTGTGTGTGGGGAGTGTAATGTCTTTGTGCGGCTGGGATGAGTGTGTGTGGAGAGTGTAATGTGTGTGTGCGGCTGGGATGAGTGTGTGTGGGGAGTGTAATGTGTGTGTGCAGCTGGGATGAGTGTGTATGGGGAGTGTAATGTGTGTGTGCGGCTGGGATGAGTGTGTGTGTGGAGTGTAATGTGTGTGTGCGGCTGGGATGAGTGTGTGTGGGGAGTGTAATGTGTGTGTGCGGCAGGGATGAGTGTGTGTGGGGAGTGTAATGTGTGTGTGCGGCTGGGATGAGTGTGTGTGGGGAGTGTAATGTGTGTGTGCGGCAGGGATGAGTGTGTGTGGGGAGTGTAATGTGTGTGTGCGGCTGGGATGAGTGTGTGTGGGGAGTGTAATGTGTCTGTGCGGCTGGGATGAGTGTGTGTGGGGAGTGTAATGTGTGTGTGTGGCTGGGATGAATGTGTGTGGGGAGTGTAATGTGTGTGTGCGGCTGGGATCAGTGTGTGTGGGGAGTGTAATGTGTGTGTGTGGCTGGGATGAATGTGTGTGGGGAGTGTAATGTGTGTGTGCGGCTGGGATGAGTGTGTGTGGGGAGTGTAATGTGTGTGTGCGGCTGGGATGATTGTGTGTGGGGAGTGTAATGTGTGTGTGTGGCTGGGATGAATGTGTGTGGGGGGTGTAATGTGTGTGTGCGTCTGGGATGAATGTGTGTGGGGAGTGTAATGTGTGTGTGCGTCTGGGATGAATGTGTGTGGGGAGTGTAATGTGTGTGTGCGGCTGGGATGATTGTGTGTGGGGAGTGTAATGTGTGTGTGTGGCTGGGATGAATGTGTGTGGGGGGTGTAATGTGTGTGTGCGTCTGGGATGAATGTGTGTGGGGAGTGTAATGTGTGTGTGCGGCTGGGATGAGTGTGTGTGGGGAGTGTAATGTGTGTGTGTGGCTGGGATGAATGTGTGTGGGGAGTGTAATGTGTGTGTGCGGCTGGAATGAGTGTGTGTGGGGAGTGTAATGTGTGTGTGAGGCTGGGATGAGTGTGTGTGGGGAGTGTATTGTGCGTGTGCGGCTGGGATGAGTGTGTGTGGGGAGTGTAATGTGTGTGTGCGGCTGGGATGAGTGTGTCTGGGGAGTGTAATGTGTGTGTGCGGCTGGGATGAGTGTGTGTGGGGAGTGTAATGTGTGTGGGCGGCTGGGATGAGTGTGTGTGGGGAGTGTAATGTGTGTGTGCAGCTGGGATGAGTGTGTGTGGGGAGTGTAATGTGTGTGTGCGGCTGGGATGAGTGTGTGTGGGGAGTGTAATGTGTGTGTGCGGCTGGGATGAGTGTGTGTGGGGAGTGTAATGTGTGTGTGCGGCTGGGATGAGTGTGAGTGGGGAGTGTAATGTGTGTGTGCAGCTGGGAAGTGTGTGTGTGGGGAGTGTAATGTGTGTGTGCGGCTGGGATGAGTGTGTGTGGGGAGTGTAATGTGTGTGGGCGGCTGGGATGAGTGTGTGTGGGGAGTGTAATGTGTGTGTCCGGCTGGAATGAGTGTGTGTGGGGAGTGTAATGTGTCTGTGCGGCTGGGATGAGTGTGTGTGCGGAGTGTAATGTGTGTGTGTGGCTGGGATGAATGTGTGTGGGGAGTGTAATGTGTGTGTGTGGCTGGGATGTGTGTGTGTGGGGTGTGTAATGTGTGTGTGCGGCTGGGATGATTGTATGTGGGGCGTGTAATGTGTGTGTGCGGCTGGGATGAGTGTGTGTGGGGAATGTAACGTGTGTGTGAGGCTGGAATGAGTGTGTGTGGGGAGTGTAATGTGTGTGTGCGGCTGGGATGAGTGTGTGTGGGGAGTGCAATGTGTGTGTGAGGCTGGGATGAGTGTGTGTGGGGAGTGTAATGTGTGTGTGCGGCTGGGGTGAGTGTGTGTGGGGAGTGTAATGTGTGTGTGCGGCTGGGATGAGTGTGTGTGGGGAGTGTAATGTGTGTGTGCGGCTGGGAAGAGTGTGTGTGGGGTGTGTAATGTATGTGTGCGGCTGAGATGAGTGTGTGGGGAGTGTAATGAGTGTGTGGGGAGTGTAATGTGTGTGTGGGGCTGGGATGAGTGTGTGTGGGGAGTGTAATGTGTGTGTGCGGCTGGGATGAGTGTGTGTGTGGAGTGTAATGTGTATGTGCGGCTGGGATGAGTGTGTGTGGGGAGTGTAATGTGTGTGTGGGGCTGGGATGAGTGTGTGTGGGGAGTGTAATGTGTGTGTGCGGCTGGGATGAGTGTGTGTAGGGAGTGTAATGTGTGTGTGCGGCTGGGATGAGTGTGTGTGGGGAGTTTAATGTGTGTGTGCGGCTGGGATGAGTGTGTGTGGGGAGTGTAATGTGTGTGTGCGGCTGGGATGAGTGTGTGTGGGGAGTGATGTGTGTGTGTGTGGCTGGGATGAGTGTGTGTGGGGAGTGTAATGTGTGTGTGCGGCTGGGATGAGTGTGTGTGTGGAGTGTAATGTGGATGTGCGGCTGGTATGAGTGTGTTTGGTTGTGTAATGTGTGTGTGCGGCTGGGATGAGTCTGTGTGGGGGGTGTAATGTGTGTGTGCGGCTGGGATGAGTGTGTGTGGGGAGTGTAATGTGTGTGTGCGGCTGGGATGACTGTGAGTGGGGAGTGTAATGTGTGTGTGCGGCTGGGATGAGTGTGTGTGGGGAGTGTAATGTGTGTGTGCGGCTGGAATGAGTGTGTGTGGGGTGTGATGTGTATGTGTGTGGCTGGGATGAGTGAGTGTGGGGAGTGTAATGTGTGTGTGCGGCTGGGATGAGTGTGTGTGGGGAGTGTTATATGTGTGTGCGGCTGGGATGAGTGTCTGTGGGGAGTGTAATGTGTGTGTGCGGCTGGGATGAGTGTGTGTGGGGAGTGTAATCTGTGTGTGCGGATGGGATGAGTGTGAGTGGGGAGTGTAATCTGTGTGCGGCTGGGATGAGTGTGTGTGCGGAGTGTAATGTGTGTGTGCGGCTGGGATGAGTCTGTGTGGGGGGTATGTGTGAGCTTAGCTATGGAGAATGATAGGTCTGGCCCAAGAGTTAAAATTCTTAATTGGGGCAAGGCCAATTTTGATGGTATCAGACAGGAACTTGCAGAGGTAGATTGGGGGAGACTATTGGCAGACAAAGGGACGGCTGGTAAATGGGAGGCTTTTAAAAATGTGTTAACCAGGGTGCAGGGTAAGCACATTCCCTTTAGAGTGAAGGGCAAGGCTGGTAGAAGTAGGGAACCCTGGATGACTCGAGATATTGAGACTCTGGTCAAAAAGAAGAAGGAGGCATATGACGTACATAAGCAACTGGGATCAAGTAGATCCCTTGAAGAGTATAGAGATTGTCGAAATAGAGTTAAGAGGGAAATCAGGAGGGCAAAAAGGGGACATGAAATTGCTTTGGCAAATAATGCAAGGGAGAATCCAAAGAGATTCTACAGATACATAAAGGGGAAAAGAGTAACTAGGGACAGAGTAGGGCCTCTTAAGGATCAACAAGGGCATCTATGTGCAGAGCCACAAGAGTTGGGTGAGATCCTGAATGAATATTTCTCATCGGTATTCACGGTGGAGAAAGGCATGGATGTTAGGAAACTAAGGGAAATAAATAGTGATGTCTTGAGAAGTGTGCATATTACAGAGGAGGAGGTGCTGGAAGTCTTAAAGCGCATCAAGGTAGATAAATCCCCGGGACCTGATGAAATGTATCCCAGGATGTTGTGGGAGGCTAGGGAGGAAATTGCGGGTCCCCTAACCGAGATATTTGAATCATCGGCAGCCACAGGTGAGGTGCCTGAAGATTGGAGAGTGGCGAATGTTGTGCCCTTGTTTAAGAAGGGCAGCAGGGAAAAGCCTGGGAACTACAGACCGGTGAGCCTAACGTCTGTAGTAGGTAAGTTGCTAGAAGGTATTCTGAGAGACAGGATCTACAAGCATTTAGAGAGGCAAGGACTGATTCGGGGCAGTCAGCATGGCTTTGTGCGTGGAAAATCATGTCTCACAAATTTGATTGAGTTTTTTGAGGGAGTGACCAAGAAGGTAGATGAGGGTAGTGCAGTAGACGTTGTCTACATGGACTTTAGCAAAGCCTTTGACAAGGTACCGCATGGTAGGTTGTTGCAGAAGGTTAAAGCTCACGGGATCCAGGGTGAGGTTGCCAATTGGATTCAAAATTGGCTGGACGACAGAAGGCAGAGGGTGGTTGTAGAGGGTTGTTTTTCAAACTGGAGGCCTGTGACCAGTGGTGTGCCTCAGGGATCGGTGCTGGGTCCACTGTTATTTGTGATTTATATTAATGATTTGGATGAGAATTTAGGAGGCATGGTTAGTAAGTTTGCAGATGACACCAAGATTGGTGGCACAGTGGATAGTGAAGAAGGTTATCTAGGATTGCAACGGGATCTTGATCAATTAGGCCAGTGGGCCGACGAATGGCAGATGGAGTTTAATTTAGATAAATGTGAGGTGATGCATTTTGGCAGATCGAATCAGGCCAGGACCTACTCAGTTAATGGTATGGCGTTGGGGAGAGTTATAGAACAAAGAGATCTAGGAGTACAGGTTCATAGCTCCTTGAAGGTGGAGTCGCAGGTGGACAGGGTGGTGAAGAAGGCATTCGGCATGCTTGGTTTCATTGGTCAGAACATTGAATATAGGAGTTGGGACGTCTTGTTGAAGTTGTACAAGACATTGGTACGGCCACACTTGGAATACTGTGTGCAGTTCTGGTCACCCTATTATAGAAAGGATATTATTAAACTAGAAAGAGTGCAGAAAAGATTTACTAGGATGTTGCCGGGACTTGATGGTTTGAGTTATAAGGAGAGGCTGGATAGACTGGGACTTTTTTCCCTGGAGCGTAGGAGGCTTAGGGGTGATCTTATAGAGGTCTATAAAATAATGAGGGGCATAGATAAGGTAGATAGTCAACATCTTTTCCCAAAGGTAGGGGAGTCTAAAACTAGAGGGCATAGGTTTAAGGTGAGAGGGGAGAGATTCAGAAGGGCCCAGAGGGGCAATTTCTTCACTCAGAGGGTAGTGAGTGTCTGGAATGGGCTGCCAGAGGTAGTAGTAGAAGCGGGTACAATTGTGTCTTTCAAAAAGCATTTAGATGGTTACATGGGTAAGATGGGTATAGAGGGTTATGGGCCAAGTGCGGGCAACTGGGACTAGCTTAATGGTAAAAAACTGGGCGGCATGGACTGGTTGGGCCGAAGGGCCTGTTTCCATGCTGTAAACTTCTATGATTCTATGATTCTATGAGTGTGAGTGGGGAGTGTAATCAGTGTGTGGCTGGGATGAGTGTGTGTGGGGAGTGTAATCAGTGTGTGGCTGGGATGAGTGTGTGTGGGGAGTGTTATATGTGTGTGCGGCTGGGATGAGTGTCTGTGGGGAGTGTAATGTGTGTGTGCGGCTGGGATGAGTGTGAGTGGGGAGTGTAATCTGTGTGCGGCTGGGATGAGTGTGTGTGGGGAGTGTAATGTGTGTGCGGCTGGGATGAGTGTGTGTGGGGAGTGTAATGTGTGTGCGGCTGGGATGAGTGTGTGTGGGGAGTGTAATGTGTGTGTGCGGCTGGGATGAGTGTGTGTGGGGAGTGTAATGTGTGTGTGCGGCTGGGATGAGTGTGTGGGGAGTGTAATGTGTGTGTGCGGCTGGGATGAGTGTGTGTGGGGAGTGTAATGTGTGTGTGCGGCTGGGATGAGTGTGTGTGGGGAGTGTAATGTGTGTGTGCGGCTGGGATGAGTGTGTGTGGGGAGTGTAATGTGTGTGTGCGGCTGGGATGAGTGTGTGTGGGGAGTGTAATGTGTGTGTGCGGCTGGGATGAGTGTGTGTGGGGAGTGTAATGTCTGTGTGCGGCTGGGATGAGTGTGTGTGGGGTGTGTAATGTGTGTGTGCGGCTGGGATGAGTGTGTGTGGGGAGAGTAATGTGTGTGTGCGGCTGGGATGAGTGTGTGTGGGGTGTGATGTGGTGTGTGTGGCTGGGATGAGTGCGTGTGGGGAGTGTAATGTGTGTGTGCGGCTGGGATGAGTGTGTGTGGGGAGTGTAATGTGAGTGTGCGGCTGGGATGAGTGTGTGTGGGGTGTGTAAAGTGTGTGTGCGCCTGGGATGAGTGTGTGTGGGGAGTGTAATGTGTGTGTGTGGCTGGGATGAGTGTGTGTTGGGAGCGTAATGTGTGTGTGCGGCTGGGATGAGTGTGTGTGGGGAGTGTAATGTGTGTGTGCGGCAGGGATGAGTGTGTGTGGGGTGTGTAATGTGTGTGTGTGGCTGGGATGAGTGTGTGTGGGGAGTGTAATGTGTGTGTGCGGCTAGGATGAGTGTGTGTGGGGAGTGTAATGTGTGTGTGCAGCTGGGATGAGTGTGTGTGGGGAGTGTAATGTGTGTGTGCGGCTGGGATGAGTGTGTGTGGGGAGTGGAATGTGTGTGTGCGGCTGGGATGAGTGTGTGTGGCGATTGGAATGTGTGTGTGTAGATGGGATGAGTGTGTGTGGGGAGTGTAATGTGTGTGTGCGGCTGGGATGAGTGTGTGTGGGGAGTGTAATGTGTGTGTGGCTGGGATGAGTGTGTGTGGGGAGTGTAATGTGTGTGTGGCTGGGATGAGTGTGTGTGGGGAGTGTAATGTGTGTGTGCGGCTGGGATGAGTGTGTGTGGGGAGTGTAATGTGTGTGTGCGGCTGGGATGAGTGTGTGTGGGGAGTGTAATGTGTGTGTGCGGCTGGGGTGAGTGTGTGTGGGGAGTGTAATGTGTGTGTGGCTGGGATGAGTGTGTGTGGGGAGTGTAATGTGTGTGTGTGGCTGGGATGAGTGTGTGTGGGGAGTGTAATGTGTGTGTGCGGCTGGGATGAGTGTGTGTGGGGAGTGTAATGTGTGTGTGGCTGGGATGAGTGTCTGTGGGGAGTGTAATGTGTGTGTGCGGCTGGGATGAGTGTGTGTGGGGAGTATAATGTGTGTGTGCGGCTGGGATGACTGTGAGTGGGGAGTGTAATGTGTGTGTGCGGCTGGGATGAGTGTGTGTGGGGAGAGTAATGTGTGTGTGCGGCTGGGATGAGTGTGTGTGGGGTGTGATGTGGTGTGTGTGGCTGGGATGAGTGCGTGTGGGGAGTGTAATGTGTGTGTGCGGCTGGGATGAGTGTGTGTGGGGAGTGTAATGTGAGTGTGCGGCTGGGATGAGTGTGTGTGGGGTGTGTAATGTGTGTGTGCGCCTGGGATGAGTGTGTGTGGGGAGTGTAATGTGTGTGTGTGGCTGGGATGAGTGTGTGTTGGGAGCGTAATGTGTGTGTGCGGCAGGGATGAGTGTGTTTGGGGTGTGTAATGTGTGTGTGTGGCTGGGATGAGTGTGTGTGGGGAGTGTAATGTGTGTGTGCGGCTAGGATGAGTGTGTGTGGGGAGTGTAATGTGTGTGTGCAGCTGGGATGAGTGTGTGTAGGGAGTGTAATGTGTGTGTGCGGCTGGAATGAGTGTGTGTGGGGAGTGTAATGTGTGTGTGCGGCTGGGATGAGTGTGTGTGGGGAGTGTAATGTGTGTGAGCGGCTGGAATGAGTGTGTGTGGGGAGTGTAATGTGTGTGTGCGGCTGGGATGAGTGTGTGTGGGGAGTGTAATGTGTGTGTGCGGCTGGGATGAATGTGTGTGGGGAGTGTAATGTGTGTGTGCGGCTGGGATGAGTGTGTTTGGGAGTGTAATGTGTGTGTGCGGCTGGGATGAGTGTGCGTGAGGAGTGTAATGTGTGTGTGCGGCTGGGATGAGTATGCGTGAGGAGTTTAATGTGTGTGTGCAGCTGGGGTGAGTGTGTGTGGGGAGTGTAATGTGTGTGTGTGGCTGGGATGAGTGTGTGTGGGGAGTGTAATGTGTGTGTGCGGCTGGAATGAATGTGTGTGGGGAGTGTAATGTGTGAGTGCGGCTGGGATGAGTGTGTGTGGGGAGTGTAATGTGTGTGTGCGGCTGGGATGAATGTGTGTGGGGAGTGTAATGTGTGTGTGCGGCTGGGATGAGTGTGTGTGGGGAGTGTAATGTGTGTTTGCGGCTGGGATGAGTGTGTGTGGGTAGTGTAATGTGTGTGTGCGGCTGGGGTGAGTGTGTGTGGGGAGTGTAATGTGTGTGTGCGGCGGGGAGGAGTGTGTGTGGGGAGTGTAATGTGTGTGTGCGGCTGGGATAAGTGTGTGTGGGGAGCATAATGTTTGTGTGCGGCTGGGATGAGTGTGTGTGGGGAGTGTAATGTGTGTGTGTGGCTGGGATGAGTGTGTGTGGGGAGTGTAATGTGTGTGTGCGGCTGGGATGAGTGTGTGTGGGGAGTGTAATGTGTGTGTGTGGCTGGGATGAGTGTGTGTGGGGAATGTAATGTGTGTGTGCGGCTGGGATGAGTGTGTGTGGGGAGTGTAATGTGTGTGTGCGGCTGGGATGAGTGTGTGTGGGGAGTGTAATGGGTGTGTGCGGCTGAGATGAGTGTGTGTGGGGAGTGTAATGTGTATGTGCGGCTGGGATGAGTGTGTATGGGGAGTGTAATGTGTGTGTGCGGCTGGGATGAGTGTGTGTGGGGAGTGTAATGTGTGTGTGCGGCTGGGATGAGTGTGTGTGGGGAGTGTAATGTGTGTGTGCGGCTGGGATGAGTGTGTGGGGAGTGTAATGTGTGTGTGCGGCTGGGATGAGTGTGTGTGGGGAGTGTAATGTGTGTGTGCGGCTGGGATGAGTGTGTGTGGGGAGTGTAATGTGTGTGCGCGGCTGGGATGAGTGTGTGTGCGGAGTGTAATGTGTATCTGCGGCTGGGATGAGTGTGTGTGGGGAGTGTAATGTGTGTGTGCGGCTGGGATGAGTGTGTGTGGGGAGTGTAAAGTGTGTGTGCGGCTGGGATGAGTGTGTGTGGGGAGTGTAATGTGTGTGTGTGGCTGGGATGAATGTGTGTGGGGAGTGTAATGTGTGTGTTCAGCTGGGATGAGTGTGTGTGGGGAGTGTAATGTGTGTGTGCGGCTGGGATGAATGTGTGTGGGGAGTGTAATGCGTGTGTGCAGCTGGGATGAGTGTGTGTGGGGAGTGTAATGTGTGTGTGCGGCTGGGATGAGAGTGTGTGGGGAGTGTAATGTATGTGTGCGGCTGGGATGAGTGTGTGTGGGGAGTGTAATGTGTGTGTGGCTGGGATGAGTGTGTGTGGGGAGTGTAATGTGTGTGTGGCTGGGATGAGTGTGTGTGGGGAGTGTAATGTGTGTGTGCGGCTGGGATGAGTGTGTGTGGGGAGTGTAATGTGTGTGTGCGGCTGGGATGAGTGTGTGTGGGGAGTGTAATGTGTGTGTATGGCTGAGATGAGTGTGTGTGGGGAGTGTAATGTGTGTGTGGCTGGGATGAGTGTGTGTGGGGAGTGTAATGTGTGTGTGCGGCTGGGGTGAGTGTGTGTGGGGAGTGTAATGTGTGTGTGCGGCTGGGATGAGTGTGTGTGGGGAGTGTAATGTGTGTGTGCGGCTGGGATGAGTGTGTGTGGGGAGTGTAATGTGTGTGTGGCTGGGATGAGTGTGTGTGGGGAGTGTAATGTGTGTGTGCGGCTGGGGTGAGTGTGTGTGGGGAGTGTAATGTGTGTGTGCGGCTGGGATGAGTGTGTTTGTGGAGTGTAATGTGTGTGTGCGGCTGGGATGAGTGTGTGTGGGGAGTGTAATGTGTGTGCGGCTGGGATGAGTGTGTGTGGGGAGTGTAATGTGTGTGTGTGGTTGGCATGAGTGTGTGTGGGGTGTGTAATGTGTGTGTGTGGCTGGGATGAGTGTGTGTGGGGAGTGTAATGTGTGTGTGCGGCTAGGATGAGTGTGTGTGGGGAGTGTAATGTGTGTGTGCAGCTGGGATGAGTGTGTGTGGGGAGTGTAATGTGTGTGTGCGGCTGGGATGGGTGTGTGTGGGTAGTGTAATGTGTGTGTGCGGCTGGAATGAGTGTGTGGGGAGTGTAATGTGTGTGTGCGGCTGGGATGAGTGTGTGTGGGGAGTGTAATGTGTGTGTGTGGCTGGGGTGAGTGTGCGTGGGGAGTGTAATGTGTGTGTGCGGCTGGGATGAGTGTGTGTGGGGAGTGTAATGTGTGTGTGCTGCTGGGATGAGTGTGTGTGGGGAGTGTAATGTGTGTGTGCGGCTTGATTAAGTGTGTGTGGGGAGTGTAATGTGTGTGTGCGGCTGGGATGAGTGTGTGTGGGGAGTGTAATGTGTGTGTGCGGCTGGGATGAGTGTGTGTGGGGAGTGTAATGTGTGTGTGCGGCTGGGATGAGTGTGTGTGGGAGTGTAATGTGTGTGTGCGGCTGGGATGAGTGTGCGTGAGGAGTGTAATGTGTGTGTGCGGCTGGGATGAGTGTGCGTGAGGAGTTTAATGTGTGTGTGCAGCTGGGATGAATGTGTGTGGGGAGTGTAATGTGTGTGTGCGGCTGGGATGAGTGTGTGTGGGGAGTGTAATGTGTGTGTGCGGCTGGGATGAGTGTGTGTGGGTAGTGTAATGTGTGTGTGCGGCTGGGGTGAGTGTGTGTGGGGAGTGTAATGTGTGTGTGCGGCGGGGAGGAGTGTGTGTGGGGAGTGTAATGTGGGTGTGCGGCTGGGATAAGTGTGTGTGGGGAGCGTAATGTGTGTGTGCGGCTGGGATGAGTGTGTGTGGGGAGTGTAATGTGTGTGTGTGGCTGGGATGAGTGTGTGTGGGGAGTGTAATGTGTGTGTGCGGCTGGGATGAGTGTGTGTGGGGAGTGTAATGTGTGTGTGTGGCTGGGATGTGTGTGTGGGGAGTGTAATGTGTGTGTGCGGCTGGGATGAATATGTGTGGGGAGTGTAATGTGTGTGTGCGGCTGGGATGAGTGTGTGTGGGTAGTGTAATGTGTGTGTGCGGCTGGGGTGAGTGTGTGTGGGGAGTGTAATGTGTGTGTGCGGCGGGGAGGAGTGTGTGTGGGGAGTGTAATGTGTGTGTGCGGCTGGGATAAGTGTGTGTGGGGAGCGTAATGTGTGTGTGCGGCTGGGATGAGTGTGTGTGGGGAGTGTAATGTGTGTGTGTGGCTGGGATGAGTGTGTGTGGGGAGTGTAATGTGTGTGTGCGGCTGGGATGAGTGTGTGTGGGGAGTGTAATGTGTGTGTGTGGCTGGGATGAGTGTGTGTGGGGAATGTAATGTGTGTGTGCAGCTGGGATGAGTGTGTGTGGGGAGTGTAATGTGTGTGTGCGGCTGGGATGAGTGTGTGTGGGGAGTGTAATGTGTGTGTGCGGCTGAGATGAGTGTGTGTGGGGAGTGTAATGTGTATGTGCGGCTGGGATGAGTGTGTATGGGGAGTGTAATGTGTGTGTGCGGCTGGGATGAGTGTGTGTGGGGAGTGTAATGTGTGTGTGCGGCTGGGATGAATGTGTGTGGGGAGTGTAATGTGTGTGTGCGGCTGGGATGAGTGTGTGGGGAGTGTAATGTGTGTGTGCGGCTGGGATGAGTGTGTGTGGGGAGTGTAATGTGTGTGTGCGGCTGGGATGAGTGTGTGTGGGGAGTGTAATGTGTGTGCGCGGCTGGGATGAGTGTGTGTGGGGAGTGTAATGTGTATCTGCGGCTGGGATGAGTGTGTGTGGGGAGTGTAATGTGTGTGTGCGGCTGGGATGAGTGTGTGTGGGGAGTGTAAAGTGTGTGTGCGGCTGGGATCAGTGTGTGTGGGGAGTGTAATGTGTGTGTGCGGCTGGGATGAATGTGTGTGGGGAGTGTAATGTGTGTGTTCAGCTGGGATGAGTGTGTGTGGGGAGTGTAATGTGTGTGTGCGGCTGGGATGAATGTGTGTGGGGAGTGTAATGCGTGTGTGCAGCTGGGATGAGTGTGTGTGGGGAGTGAAATGTGTGTGTGCGGCTGGGATGAGTGTGTGTGGGGAGTGTAATGTGTGTGTGTGGCTGGGATGAGTGTGTGTGGGGAATGTAATGTGTGTGTGCAGCTGGGATGAGTGTGTGTGGGGAGTGTAATGTGTGTGTGCGGCTGGGATGAGTGTGTGTGGGGAATGTAATGTGTGTGTGCAGCTTGGATGAGTGTGTGTGGGGAGTGTAATGTGTGTGTGCGGCTGGGATGAGTGTGTGTGGGGAGTGTAATGTGTGTGTGCGGCTGAGATGAGTGTGTGTGGGGAGTGTAATGTGTATGTGCGGCTGGGATGAGTGTGTATGGGGAGTGTAATGTGTGTGTGCGGCTGGGATGAGTGTGTGTGGGGAGTGTAATGTGTGTGTGCGGCTGGGATGAATGTGTGTGGGGAGTGTAATGTGTGTGTGCGGCTGGGATGAGTGTGTGGGGAGTGTAATGTGTGTGTGCGGCTGGGATGAGTGTGTGTGGGGAGTGTAATGTGTGTGTGCGGCTGGGATGAGTGTGTGTGGGGAGTGTAATGTGTGTGCGCGGCTGGGATGAGTGTGTGTGGGGAGTGTAATGTGTATCTGCGGCTGGGATGAGTGTGTGTGGGGAGTGTAATGTGTGTGTGCGGCTGGGATGAGTGTGTGTGGGGAGTGTAAAGTGTGTGTGCGGCTGGGATGAGTGTGTGTGGGGAGTGTAATGTGTGTGTGCGGCTGGGATGAATGTGTGTGGGGAGTGTAATGTGTGTGTTCAGCTGGGATGAGTGTGTGTGGGGAGTGTAATGTGTGTGTGCGGCTGGGATGAATGTGTGTGGGGAGTGTAATGCGTGTGTGCAGCTGGGATGAGTGTGTGTGGGGAGTGTAATGTGTGTGTGCGGCTGGGATGAGTGTGTGTGGGGAGTGTAATGTATGTGTGCGGCTGGGATGAGTGTGTGTGGGGAGTGTAATGTGTGTGTGGCTGGGATGAGTGTGTGTGGGGAGTGTAATGTGTGTGTGGCTGGGATGAGTGTGTGTGGGGAGTGTAATGTGTGTGTGCGGCTGGGATGAGTGTGTGTGGGGAGTGTAATGTGTGTGTGCGGCTGGGATGAGTGTGTGTGGGGAGTGTAATGTGTGTGTATGGCTGGGATGAGTGTATGTGGGGGTGTAATGTGTGTGTGCGGCTGGGATGAGTGTGTGTGGGGAGTGTAATGTGTGTGTGGCTGGGATGAGTGTGTGTGGGGAGTGTAATGTGTGTGTGCGGCTGGGATGAGTGTGTGTGGGGAGTGTAATGTGTGTGTGGCTGGGATGAGTGTGTGTGGGGAGTGTAATGTGTGTGTGTGGCTGGGATGAGTGTGTGTGGGGAGTGTAATGTGTGTGTGCGGCTGGGATGAGTGTGTGTGGGGAGTGTAATGTGTGTGTGGCTGGGATGAGTGTGTGTGGGGAGTGTAATGTGTGTGTGCGGCTGGGATGAGTGTGTGTGGGGAGTGTAATGTGTGTGTGTGGCTGGGATGAGTGTGTGTGGGGAGTGTAATGTGTGTGTGGCTGGGATGAGTGTGTGTGGGGAGTGTAATGTGTGTGCGGCTGGGATGAGTGTGTTTGGGGAGTGTAATGTGTGTGTGCGGCTGGGATGAGTGTGTGTGGGGAGTGTAATGTGTGTGTGTGGCTGGGATGTGTGTGTGTGGGGAGTGTAATGTGTGTGTGCGGCTGGGATGAGTGTGTGTGGGGAGTGTAATGTGTGTGTGGCTGGGATGAGTGTGTGTGGGGAGTGTAATGTGTGTGTGCGGCTGGGGTGAGTGTGTGTGGGGAGTGTAATGTGTGTGTGCGGCTGGGATGAGTGTGTTTGGGGAGTGTAATGTGTGTGTGCGGCTGGGATGAGTGTGTGTGGGGAGTGTAATGTGTGTGTGCGGCTGAGATGAGTGTGTGTGGGGAGTGTAATGTGTCTGTGCGGCTGGGATGAGTGTGTATGGGGAGTGTAATGTGTGTGTGCGGCTGGGATGAGTGTGTGTGGGGAGTGTAATGTGTGTGTGCGGCTGGGATGAGTGTGTGTGGGGAGTGTAATGTGTGTGTGCGGCTGGGATGAGTGTGTGGGGAGTGTAATGTGTGTGTGCGGCTGGGATGAGTGTGTGTGGGGAGTGTAATGTGTGTGTGCGGCTGGGATGAGTGTGTGTGGGGAGTGTAATGTGTGTGTGGCTGGGATGAGTGTGTGTGGGGAGTGTAATGTGTGTGCGGCTGGGATGAGTGTGTGTGGGGAGTGTAATGTGTGTGTGCGGCTGGGATGAGTGTGTGTGGGGAGTGTAATGTGTGTGTATGGCTGGGATGAGTGTGTGTGGGGAGTGTAATGTGTGTGTGCGGCTGGGATGAGTGTGTGTGGGGAGTGTAATGTGTGTGTGGCTGGGATGAGTGTGTGTGGGGAGTGTAATGTGTGTGTGCGGCTGGGATGAGTGTGTGTGGGGAGTGTAATGTGTGTGTGCGGCTGGGATGAGTGTGTGTGGGGAGTGTAATGTGTGTGTGCGGCTGGGATGAGTGTGTGTGGGGAGTGTAATGTGTGTGTGCGGCAGGGATGAGTGTGTGTGAGGTGTGTAATGTGTGTGTGTGGCTGGGATGAGTGTGTGTGGGGAGTGTAATGTGTGTGTGCGGCTAGGATGAGTGTGTGTGGGGAGTGTAATGTGTGTGTGCAGCTGGGATGAGTGTGTGTGGGGAGTGTAATGTGTGTGTGCGGCTGGAATGAGTGTGTGTGGGGAGTGTAATGTGTGTGTGCGGCTGGGATGAGTGTGTGTGGGGAGTGTAATGTGTGTGTGCGGTTGGAATGAGTGTGTGTGGGGAGTGTAATGTGTGTGTGCGGCTGGGATGAGTGTGTGTGGGGAGTGTAATGTGTGTGTGCGGCTGGGATGAGTGTGTGTGGGGAGTGTAATGTGTGTGTGCGGCTGGGATGAGTGTGTGTGGGAGTGTAATGTGTGTGTGCGGCTGGGATGAGTGTGCGTTAGGAGTGTAATGTGTGTGTGCGGCTGGGATGAGTGTGCGTGAGGAGTTTAATGTGTGTGTGCAGCTGGGGTGAGTGTGTGTGGGGAGTGTAATGTGTGTGTGTGGCTGGGATGAGTGTGCGTGGGGAGTGTAATGTGTGTGTGCGGCTGGAATGAATGTGTGTGGGGAGTGTAATGTGTGAGTGCGGCTGGGATGAGTGTGTGTGGGGAGTGTAATGTGTGTGTGCGGCAGGGATGAAAGTGTGTGGGGAGTGTAATGTGTGTGTGCGGCTGGGATGAGTGTGTGTGGGGAGTGTAATGTGTGTGTACGGCTGGGATGAGTGTGTGTGGGTAGTGTAATGTGTGTGTGCGGCTGGGGTGAGTGTGTGTGGGGAGTGTAATGTGTGTGTGCGGCGGGGAGGAGTGTGTGTGGGGAGCGTAATGTGTGTGTGCGGCTGGGATAAGTGTGTGTGGGGAGCGTAATGTGAGTGTGCGGCTGGGATGAGTGTGTGTGGGGAGTGTAATGTGTGTGTGTGGCTGGGATGAGTGTGTGTGGGGAGTGTAATGTGTGTGTGCGGCTGGGATGAGTGTGTGTGGGGAGTGTAATGTGTGTGTGTGGCTGGGATGAGTGTGTGTGGGGAATGTAATGTGTGTGTGCAGCTGGGATGAGTGTGTGTGGGGAGTGTAATGTGTGTGTGCGGCTGGGATGAGTGTGTGTGGGGAGTGTAATGTGTGTGTGCGGCTGAGATGAGTGTGTGTGGGGAGTGTAATGTGTATGTGCGGCTGGGATGAGTGTGTGTGGGGAGTGTAATGTGTGTGTGCGGCTGGGATGAGTGTGTGTGGGGAGTGTAATGTGTGTGTGCGGCTGGGATGAGTGTGTGTGGGGAGTGTAATGTGTGTGTGCGGCTGGGATGAGTGTGTGGGGAGTGTAATGTGTGTGTGCGGCTGGGATGAGTGTGTGTGGGGAGTGTAATGTGTGTGTGCGGCTGGGATGAGTGTGTGTGGGGAGTGTAATGTGTGTGCGCGGCTGGGATGAGTGTGTGTGGGGAGTGTAATGTGTATCTGCGGCTGGGATGAGTGTGTGTGGGGAGTGTAATGTGTGTGTGCGGCTGGGATGAGTGTGTGTGGGGAGTGTAAAGTGTGTGTGCGGCTGGGATGAGTGTGTGTGGGGAGTGTAATGTGTGTGTGCGGCTGGGATGAATGTGTGTGGGGAGTGTAATGTGTGTGTTCAGCTGGGATGAGTGTGTGTGGGCAGTGTAATGTGTGTGTGCGGCTGGAATGAATGTGTGTGGGGAGTGTAATGCGTGTGTGCAGCTGGGATGAGTGTGTGTGGGGAGTGTAATGTGTGTGTGCGGCTGGGATGAGTGTGTGTGGGGAGTGTAATGTATGTGTGCGGCTGGGATGAGTGTGTGTGGGGAGTGTAATGTGTGTGTGGCTGGGATGAGTGTGTGTGGGGAGTGTAATGTGTGTGTGGCTGGGATGAGTGTGTGTGGGGAGTGTAATGTGTGTGCGGCTGGGATGAGTGTGTGTGGGGAGTGTAATGTGTGTGTGCGGCTGGGATGAGTGTGTGTGGGGAGTGTAATGTGTGTGTATGGCTGGGATGAGTGTGTGTGGGGAGTGTAATGTGTGTGTGCGGCTGGGATGAGTGTGTGTGGGGAGTGTAATGTGTGTGTGGCTGGGATGAGTGTGTGTGGGGAGTGTAATGTGTGTGTGCGGCTGGGGTGAGTGTGTGTGGGGAGTGTAATGTGTGTGTGCGGCTGGGATGAGTGTGTTTGGGGAGTGTAATGTGTGTGTGCGGCTGGGATGAGTGTGTGTGGGGAGTGTAATGTGTGTGTGCGGCTGGGATGAGTGTGTGTGGGGAGTGTAATGTGTGTGTGCGGCAGGGATGAGTGTGTGTGAGGTGTGTAATGTGTGTGTGTGGCTGGGATGAGTGTGTGTGGGGAGTGTAATGTGTGTGTGCGGCTAGGATGAGTGTGTGTGGGGAGTGTAATGTGTGTGTGCAGCTGGGATGAGTGTGTGTGGGGAGTGTAATGTGTGTGTGCGGCTGGAATGAGTGTGTGTGGGGAGTGTAATGTGTGTGTGCGGCTGGGATGAGTGTGTGTGGGGAGTGTAATGTGTGTGTGCGGTTGGAATGAGTGTGTGTGGGGAGTGTAATGTGTGTGTGCGGCTGGGATGAGTGTGTGTGGGGAGTGTAATGTGTGTGTGCGGCTGGGATGAGTGTGTGTGGGGAGTGTAATGTGTGTGTGCGGCTGGGATGAGTGTGTGTGGGAGTGTAATGTGTGTGTGCGGCTGGGATGAGTGTGCGTGAGGAGTGTAATGTGTGTGTGCGGCTGGGATGAGTGTGCGTGAGGAGTTTAATGTGTGTGTGCAGCTGGGGTGAGTGTGTGTGGGGAGTGTAATGTGTGTGTGTGGCTGGGATGAGTGTGCGTGGGGAGTGTAATGTGTGTGTGCGGCTGGAATGAATGTGTGTGGGGAGTGTAATGTGTGAGTGCGGCTGGGATGAGTGTGTGTGGGGAGTGTAATGTGTGTGTGCGGCTGGGATGAAAGTGTGTGGGGAGTGTAATGTGTGTGTGCGGCTGGGATGAGTGTGTGTGGGGAGTGTAATGTGTGTGTACGGCTGGGATGAGTGTGTGTGGGTAGTGTAATGTGTGTGTGCGGCTGGGGTGAGTGTGTGTGGGGAGTGTAATGTGTGTGTGCGGCGGGGAGGAGTGTGTGTGGGGAGCGTAATGTGTGTGTGCGGCTGGGATAAGTGTGTGTGGGGAGCGTAATGTGTGTGTGCGGCTGGGATGAGTGTGTGTGGGGAGTGTAATGTGTGTGTGTGGCTGGGATGAGTGTGTGTGGGGAGTGTAATGTGTGTGTGCGGCTGGGATGAGTGTGTGTGGGGAGTGTAATGTGTGTGTGTGGCTGGGATGAGTGTGTGTGGGGAATGTAATGTGTGTGTGCAGCTGGGATGAGTGTGTGTGGGGAGTGTAATGTGTGTGTGCGGCTGGGATAAGTGTGTGTGGGGAGTGTAATGTGTGTGTGCGGCTGAGATGAGTGTGTGTGGGGAGTGTAATGTGTATGTGCGGCTGGGGTGAGTGTGTGTGGGGAGTGTAATGTGTGTGTGCGGCTGGGATGAGTGTGTGTGGGGAGTGTAATGTGTGTGTGCGGCTGGGATGAGTGTGTGTGGGGAGTGTAATGTGTGTGTGCGGCTGGGATGAGTGTGTGGGGAGTGTAATGTGTGTGTGCGGCTGGGATGAGTGTGTGTGGGGAGTGTAATGTGTGTGTGCGGCTGGGATGAGTGTGTGTGGGGAGTGTAATGTGTGTGCGCGGCTGGGATGAGTGTGTGTGGGGAGTGTAATGTGTATCTGCGGCTGGGATGAGTGTGTGTGGGGAGTGTAATGTGTGTGTGCGGCTGGGATGAGTGTGTGTGGGGAGTGTAAAGTGTGTGTGCGGCTGGGATGAGTGTGTGTGGGGAGTGTAATGTGTGTGTGCGGCTGGGATGAATGTGTGTGGGGAGTGTAATGTGTGTGTTCAGCTGGGATGAGTGTGTGTGGGCAGTGTAATGTGTGTGTGCGGCTGGAATGAATGTGTGTGGGGAGTGTAATGCGTGTGTGCAGCTGGGATGAGTGTGTGTGGGGAGTGTAATGTGTGTGTGCGGCTGGGATGAGTGTGTGTGGGGAGTGTAATGTATGTGTGCGGCTGGGATGAGTGTGTGTGGGGAGTGTAATGTGTGTGTGGCTGGGATGAGTGTGTGTGGGGAGTGTAATGTGTGTGTGGCTGGGATGAG
Organism: Scyliorhinus torazame; assembly: GCF_047496885.1. Lineage (NCBI taxonomy): Eukaryota > Metazoa > Chordata > Chondrichthyes > Carcharhiniformes > Scyliorhinidae > Scyliorhinus > Scyliorhinus torazame. The sequence continues at coordinate 418,612,761 of NC_092707.1, forward strand.
TGTGTGTGGGGAGTGTAATGTAAGTGTGCGGCTGGGATGAGTGTGTGTGGGGAGTGTAATGTGTGTGTGCGGCTGGGATGAGTGTGTGTGGGGAGTGTAATGTGTGTGTGCGGCTGGGATGAGTGTGTGTGGGGAGTGTAATGTGTGTGTGGCTGGGATGAGTGTGTGTGGGGAGTGTAATGTGTGTGTGCGGCTGGGGTGAGTGTGTGTGGGGAGTGTAATGTGTGTGTGCGGCTGGGATGAGTGTGTTTGGGGAGTGTAATGTGTGTGTGCGGCTGGGATGAGTGTGTGTGGGGAGTGTAATGTGTGTGTGCGGCTGGGATGAGTGTGTGTGGGGAGTGTAATGTGTGTGTGCGGCTGGGATGAGTGTGTGTGGGGAGTGTAATGTGTGTGTGCGGCTGGGATGAGTGTGTGTGGGGAGTGTAATGTGTGTGTGCGGCTGGGATGAGTGTGTGTGGGGAGTGTAATGTGTGTGGGGCTGGAATGAGTGTGTGTGGGGAGTGTAATGTGTGTGTGCGGCTGGGATGAGTGTGTGTGGGGAGTGTAATGTGTGTGTGCGGCTGGGATGAGTGTGTGTGGGGAGTGCAATGTGTGTGTGCGGCTGGGATGAGTGTGTGTGGGGAGTGTTATGTGTCTGTGCGGCTGCAGCTTGTCAGCCTCCCGAGTGCCAATCACGGACCCGGCCAATCCGGCCCCGTTTCCCATGGGAATGGATTGTGTTCCACGTGGAGCCCGTGCTGCCCCTCCACAGGAGCTGAATCGATCCAAGTTTGTCTTTCCTGTTGTGAAAGTTCACGGGTTCTCCGTCGGTGTCAATACCTAGGGCGGGATTCTGCGTTGCTTGATGCCAGTATCGTAATCGACGATCCCGCGGAGAATCGCTGCTTACGACCGAATCTGGGCGGCGCCTGTTTTCAGAGGCTCCGCCTCCTCCAAAACAGCATCATCAAGAGACGCCGCACGGCATCGTGACGGTCTCAGGTACCTGAAGGCCCTGCCCCGACGCTGCGCCGCCGATGGGCTGAGTTCCTGTCGGCACGGGCCACGTGTGCTGTCCGCTTTCGTCAGCCCGGCATGGCGGCTGGGAGCACTGCCTCAGTCTGGGGGGGGCCCTGCCACTGACCAGGGAGGGGGCGGGATTCGGCGGGGGCTGGTGGCCCGGGGCTGGCGAGGGCGTGCCCAGGATGGTACGTGGTTGGTTGGGTCCGTGCGTGGCCAGCGCCATGCTGTATGGCACGGCTGCCGCAGGCTGGCGTCGAGCCGTGTGCTGCCACAGCGCCGGTAATTTCCCAGCTGTTTGTATCGGCAAGGCCGTGCGTTCTATGTGGGCGGGGCTGCTAGCCCCTCACTGTGGTCGGAAGATCGCTGCGGCGACAGCACCGACCTTTTCGGCATAAAACCAGACTCATTCTCCGGACATCGCCTCAAAATCGGAGAATGCAGCCCCATGCCTGAGATCGGGGAATCCCGCCCACTGTCTCTCAGTGCCGTTGTGTTTGGTGGGGAGGAGGGGATTGTGCCAGTGCAGGGAGTTCCCAGCTCTGCTCCCTGCTCAGTGTCTGAAGGACTGGGTTGTGTTGTCGAACAGAGATTGCTATCAGAGGTGTGGTCCTGAACACACAGTGTGGGATTTCACAGCCGCTGTACAGAGTACCTGCTGTTCAGGTTCAAAGCAGGCAATGGGATTAACTATGAAATGTATCTCAGACACAGACAATCTGATGTCACCCGAGATAAATCTCTCACCTTACCTAAATATGTTAGCTAATATGCTGATGGTGCGCGACCAGCATCGAATGTCTTGGTATCGGTGCGGACCTGACAGACTCTGCAGTTGTGACTCATTCAACCTGTGTGGAGGAAATATCGAGATCTCACCTGTCACACAGGTAAATGAGCTCAGCAACAAAATGCCACCTGTTTCGTCACCGCCCCCAACCCCTCCCCTGAGAAGAGTGAAGTGCGTGGGAACTGTCAGCCCAGGACGGAGCCCGTGTATCGAGTGGTGACTTGTTAACCCTGCAGACGGTGCTCCCGGCTAGTGGCACTCTCAGGCGATACGGATCACACACTTCCGCAGCTAATCCGCAGCCTGCTGGTGATTCAGTCAGTCAGACATGTGCACATGGTGTGCGCTGACCTGCTCTCCAGCTGCAGGAGCGCAGCAGTGCAGAAGAAGTGTCTCGCATGCACCCTTCATCACCCAATCAAGCTGCCCTCCTGCCCTCAGAGATCTACTTACCAACACGCCAAGGTCCCTTTGTTCCTCGGAACCTACCAGTGTCAGGCCGTTCATTGAATATTTCCTTGTCACATTACTCCTTCCAAAGTGGAATGTCTCACACGTTTCAGGATCAGGATTACCTGAGGGATCAGAGCACAGTTAAACACAACACCAGGGAAGAGAGGGAAATGAATCATCGAATGGGTTTACATTCGATCAGAGAGACCCAGGTGTCTGTGAACTGTGCAGATGTGTGACAGCTTCACCTGCATCTGGATCGATAATGCTGCCCGATTAATGCTGCCGTGGTGACCGAATTGCTCGCAAACCAACCACGTTCCCCTGACCCTCACCTCAATGCCTGAAACCCATTCCTGTCGGATCCTACATTTGAAACACACAACTGACTGAAATGTATTCATTTAAAAATACTTCACAGAGTCACACAGTGCAGAAGAGCCCTTCGGCCCATCGAGTCTGCCCCTGACCTGCCAATCCTAATCCCATTGACCAGCTCTTGGTCCGTAGCCTCCAATGTTAAGACGGCCAAGTGCTCATCCAGCTACTTTTTAAAGGATGTGAGGCAACCCGCCTCTACCCCCCTCCCAGGCAGCGCGTTCCAGACCCTCACCCCCCTCCCAGACAGCGCTTTCCAGACCCTCACCACCCTCCCAGGCAGCGCGTTCCAGACCCTCACCACCCTCCCAGGCAGCGCGTTCCAGACCCTCACCACCCTCCCAGGCAGCGCGTTCCAGACCCTCACAACCCTCCCAGGCAGTGCGTTCCAGACCCTCACCCCCCTCCCAGGCAGCGTGTTCCAGACCCTCACCGCCCTCCCAGGCAGTGCGTTCCAGACCCTCACCACCCTCCCAGGCAGCGCGTTCCAGACCCTCACCCCCCTCCCAGGCAGCGCGTTCCAGACCCTCACCACCCTCCCAGGCAGCGCGTTCCAGACCCTCACCACCCTCCCAGGCCGTGCGTTCCAGACCCTCACCACCCTCCCAGGCAGTGCGTCCCAGACCCTCACCACCCTCCCAGGCAGTGCGTCCCAGACCCTCACCACCCTCCCAGGCAGTGCATTCCAGACCCTCACCACGCTCCCAGGCAGCGTGTTCAAGACCCTCACCACCCTCCCAGGCAGTGCGTTCCAGACCCTCACCACCCTCCCAGGCCGTGCGTTCCAGACCCTCACCACCCTCCCAGGCAGTGCGTTCCAGACCCTCACCACCCTCCCAGGCCGTGCGTTCCAGACCGTCACCACCCCCCCAGGCAGCGCGTTCCAGACCCTCACCACCCTCCCAGGCAGCGCGTTCCAGACCCTCACCACCCTCCCAGGCAGTGCATTCCAGACCCTCACCACCCTCCCAGGCAGTGCATTCCAGACCCTCACCACCCTCCCAGGCAGCGTGTTCAAGACCCTCACCACCCTCCCAGGCAGTGCGTTCCAGACCCTCACCACCCTCCCAGGCAGCGCGTTCCAGACCCTCACCACCCTCCCAGGCAGCGCGTTCCAGACCCTCACCACCCTCCCAGGCAGCGCGTTCCAGACCCTCACCACGCTCCCAGGCAGCGCGTTCCAGACCCTCACCACCCTCCCAGGCAGCGTGTTCCAGACCCTCACCACCCTCCCAGGCAGCGCGTTCCAGACCCTCACCACCCTCCCAGGCAGTGCGTTCCAGACCCTCACTCCCCCTCCCAGGCAGTGCGTTCCAGACCCTCACCACCCTCCCAGGCAGCGCGTTCCAGACCCTCACCACCCTCCCAGGCAGCGCGTTCCAGACCCTCACCACCCTCCCAGGCAGCGCGTCCCAGACCCTCACCACCCTCCCAGGCAGTGCGATCCAGACCCTCACCACCCTCCCAGGCAGTGCGTTCCAGACCGTCACCACCCTCCCAGGCAGCGTGTTCCAGACCCTCACCACCCTCCCAGGCCGTGCGTTCCAGACCCTCACCACCCTCCCAGGCCGTGCGTTCCAGACCCTCACCACCCTCCCAGGCAGCGCGTTCCAGACCCTCACCACCCTCCCAGGCAGCGCGTTCCAGACCCTCACTACCCTCCCAGGCAGCGCGTCCCAGACCCTCACCACCCTCCCAGGCAGTGCGTTCCAGACCCTCACCACCCTCCCAGGCAGCGCGTTCCAAACCCTCACCCCCCTCCCAGGCAGTGCGTTCCAGACCCTCACCACCCTCCCAGGCAGCGCGTTCCAGACCCTCTACCACCCTCCCAGGCAGTGCGTTCCAGACCCTCAGCACCCTCTGGGTAAAAGGTATTTCCTCAAATCCCCCCTGAACCTCCCACCCCTCACCTTGAACTCGTATCTCCTCGTAACTGACCCTTCAGACGCTCCCTATCCCCCCTGTCCATGCCCCTCAGAATCCTGTACACCTCGATCAGGTCGCCCCTCAGTCTTCTCTCCTCCAGTGAAAACAACCCAAGTCTATCCAACCTCTCTCCATAACTGAAACGTTCTACCCCAGGCAACATCCTGGTGAATCTCCTCTGCACCCCCTCCAGTGCAATCACATCCTTCCTATAATGTGGCGACCAGAACTGCACACAGTGCTCCAGCTGTGGCCTCACCAACGTTCTATAAAACTCCAACATGACCTCCCTGCTTTTGTAATCGATGCCCCGATTGATAAAGGCAAGTGTCCCATCTGCCTTTTTCACTCCCTATTAACCTGCCCTTCTGCACGCAGAGATCTATGGACAAACACACCAAGGTCCCTTTGCTGTGCGGAACTCCCCAGTGTCGGACCTTTCATAGTGTACTTCCTTCTCCGTTTACTCCTTCCAAAGTGGATCACCTCACACTTTTCAGGGTTAAATTGTACCTGCCACTTTTCTGCCCGTTTGACCATTCCGTCTGTATCTCCCTGGAACACAAGACTCTCAATTCAATGGATTTAACATTGTAATTCCTTTCAATGTCCTTCCCAGATCCCCAAACCCCCTTGACCAATGAGCATCAAGAAAAATGGATTTGGAGTCCAGTCTGATGTTGAATAGTGGATTGGGCTGGGTGGGGTGGGTGAGGGTGGGTGAGGGTGAGGGTTGGCTGGGTGAGGGTGGGTGAGGGTGTGAGGGTGAGTGGGTGAGGGTGGGTGAGGGTGGGTGAGGGTGGGTGAGGTTGGGTGAGGGTGGGTGAGGGTTGGCTAGGTGAGGCTGGGCTGGGTGAGGGTGGGTGAGGGTGGGTGAGGGTGGGTGAGGGTTGGCTAGGTGAGGCTGGGCTGGGTGAGGGTGGGTGAGGGTGGGTGAGGGTGGGTGAGGGTTGGCTAGGTGAGGCTGGGCTGGGTGAGGGTGGGTGAGGGTGGGTGAGGGTTGGCTAGGTGAGGCTGGGCTGGGTGAGGGTGGGTGAGGGTGAGCTGGGTGAGGGTGGGTGGGTGAGCTGGGTGAGGGTGAGCTGGGTGAGGGTGGGTGGGTGAGGGTGGGTGAGGGTGGGTGAGGGTGGGTGAGGGTGGGTGACGTTGGGTGAGGGTGGGTGAGGGTTGGCTAGGTGAGGCTGGGCTGGGTGAGGGTGGGTGAGGGTGGGTGAGGGTTGGCTAGGTGAGGCTGGGCTGGGTGAGGGTGGGTGAGGGTGGGTGAGGGTGGGTGAGGGTGAGCTGGGTGAGGGTGGGTGGGTGAGCTGGGTGAGGGTGAGCTGGGTGAGGGTGGGTGGGTGAGGGTGGGTGAGGGTGGGTGAGGGTGAGGGTGGGTGAGGGTGGGCTGGGCTGATCCTGCTGCTCATGCGAAGTTACTGTGATAACAACACCAGCCTTAAACCGAACCCATCGCCCCGACTCCAACCCTAACAATAATAATCGCTTATTGTCACCAGTAGCCTGCAATGAAGTTACTGTAAAATCCCCTAGTCGCCACATTCCGGCGCCTGTTTGGGGAGGCCGCTACGGGAATTGAACCCGCGCTGCTGGCCTTGTTCTGCATCACAAGCCAGCTGCCTAGCCCACTGTGCTAAACCCTAATCAAAGCTGAATGTTTTCTCCATGCCGAGGCTCCAGGAACCCAAAACAGAGGGATTTGGATGTCCGAGTCCAGAAAACATTCAGGGTGAGTGGTTGGAAGCACAAAGTATTGAGACAGGAGGGGAAGGGTGGCCTTTCGTACATGGGGGGCTGACAGGCGGAGGTTCTGGAGTAACTGCTCAGCAGTGACCCCTCACCTCAGGAGGGCGGGGGGAGCGGGGAGGAGTGCAGATTCACTCACCTGACGTTAAAGGGGTTAAATTATGAGCAAACAAGGAGCATGAACAGATAAATGCCGGTTGGGAGGACGGAGAGTTGACACAATAGCTCCCTCTGGTGAACGGTGCTGGGGGGAGTATCAGCACAAGCAGGCAGCAGACTAACAGTGCCAGCACTGTGGGGAAAAGAGTGACATCAGTGTCCTGTCAGCTCAGCACGAGTACAACAGGATTGGACACTGGCACAGCAGAGGGAAAACACAGAAATACACGGGAGGCCGGACCATTGTCCACGAAGACGGGATTGCAAAGCGAGAGTCACTCCCGAGATTCTTGGGAGAGGTTAGGGGTCGTAATTTTTCATTTTAGAACGGGAACATTTCAGTCAGGGACCAGCGAACGCAGTTAATGTCTGCCACTGGCAAAGAGCATTCCTGGCGGAGGAGGAACCAGCTGGTGAGCTCATGGATACCTGGGCAAGAAGCCCCAGATAAAGAGACTCTGAGGGCAACACTGAGAATATCGAGTGACAGAACCCTCTAACCCGAGCTCAAACAGGATTGTTCATGACTGAGCCGCAGAGTCGGTGTTGAGAATAACCGGTTTCCGAAGGTTGATGATATCAGCCCGCAAGGACAAGGCCGCACCTAGAAATTCCAGTTTCCGAAATATGCTGTTTCCCCACAGCAGAGGGCTGACTGGTTAAACCACCCAGATCACACTGAGAGTGAGCTTGTTCACACCGCGCACTATCCCCATACACACACCCAGGATCACACTTAGAGTGAGCTTGTTCACACCGCGCACTATCCCCATACACACACCCAGGATCACACTGAGAGTGAGCTTGTTCACACCGCGCACTATCCCCATACACACACCCAGGATCACACTGAGCGTGAGCTTGTTCACACCACGCACTATCCCCATACACACACCCAGGATCACACTGAGCGTGAGCTTGTTCACACCACGCACTATCCCCATACACACACCCAGGATCACAGTGAGAGTGAGCTTGTTCACACCGCGCACTATCCCCATACACACACCCAGGATCACACTGAGAGTGAGCTTGTTCACACCGCGCACTATCCCCATACACACACCCAGGATCACACTGAGCGTGAGCTTGTTCACACCACGCACTATCCCCATACACACACCCAGGATCACAGTGAGAGTGAGCTTGTTCACACCGTGCACTATTCCCATACACACACCCAGGATCACACTGAGAGTGAGCTTGTTCACACCGCGCACTATCCCCATACACACACCCAGGATCACACTGAGAGTGAGCTTGTTCAGACCGCGCACTATCCCCATACACACACCCAGGATCACACTGAGAGTGAGCTTGTTCACACTGCGCACTATCCCCATACACACCCAGGATCACACTGAGAGTGAGCTTGTTCACACTGCGCACTTTCCCCATACACACACCCAGGATCACACTGAGAGTGAGCTTGTTCACACCGCGCAGTATCCCCATACACACACCCAGGATCACACTGAGAGTGAGCTTGTTCACACTGCGCACTATCCCCATACACACACCCAGGATCACACTGAGAGTGAGCTTGTTCACACCGCGCAGTATCCCCATACACACACCCAGGAACACACTGAGAGTGAGCTTGTTCACACTGCGCACTATCCCCATACACACACCCAGGATCACACTGAGAGTGAGCTTGTTCACACCGCGCAGTATCCCCATACACACACCCAGGATCACACTGAGAGTGAGCTTGTTCACACCGCGCACTATCCCCATACACACACCCAGGATCACACTGAGAGTGAGCTTGTTCACACTGCGCACTATCCCCATACACTCCCAGATCACACTGAGAGTGAGCTTGTTCACACCGCGCACTATCCCCATATACACACCCAGGATCACACTGAGAGTGAGCTTGTTCACACCGCGCACTATCCCCATACACACACCCGGGATCACACTGAGCGTGAGCTTGTTCACACCGCGCACTATCCCCATACACACACCCAGGATCACACTGAGAGTGAGCTTATTCACACCGCGCAGTATCCCCATACACACACCCAGGAACACACTGAGAGTGAGCTTGTTCACACTGCGCACTATCCCCATACACACACCCAGGATCACACTGAGAGTGAGCTTGTTCACACCGCGCAGTATCCCCATACACACACCCAGGATCACACTGAGAGTGAGCTTGTTCACACCGCGCACTATCCCCATACACACACCCAGGATCACACTGAGAGTGAGCTTGTTCACACTGCGCACTATCCCCATACACTCCCAGATCACACTGAGAGTGAGCTTGTTCACACCGCGCACTATCCCCATATACACACCCAGGATCACACTGAGAGTGAGCTTGTTCACACCGCGCACTATCCCCATACACACACCCGGGATCACACTGAAAGTGAGCTTGTTCACACTGCGCACTATCCCCATACACACACCCGGGATCACACTGAGAGTGAGCTTGTTCACACCGCGCACTATCCCCATACACACACCCAGGATCACACTGAGAGTGAGCTTGTTCACACCACGCACTATCCCCATACACACACCCGGGATCACACTGAGAGTGAGCTTGATCACACCGCGCACTATCCCCATACACACACCCAGGATCACACTGAGAGTGAGCTTGTTCACACCGCGCACTATCCCCATACACACACCCAGGATCACACTGAGAGTGAGCTTGTTCACACCGCGCACTATCCCCATACACACACCCGCGATCACACTGAGAGTGAGCTTGTTCACACCGCGCACTATCCCCATACACACACCCAGGATCACACTGAGAGTGAGCTTGTTCACACCGCGCACTATCCCCATACACACACCCAGGATCACACTGAGCGTGAGCTTGTTCACACTGCGCACTATCCCCATACACACACACAGGATCACACTGAGAGTGAGCTTGTTCACACCGCGCACTATCCCCATTCACACACCCGGGATCACACTGAGCGTGAGCTTGTTCACACCGCGCACTATCCCCATACACACACCCGGGATCACACTGAGAGTGAGCTTGTTCACACTGCGCACTATCCCCATACACACACCCAGGATCACACTGAGAGTGAGCTTGTTCACACCACGCAGTATCCCCATACACACACCCAGGATCACACTGAGAGTGAGCTTGTTCACACCGCGCACTATCCCCATACACACACCCAGGATCACACTGAGAGTGAGCTTGTTCACACTGCGCACTATCCCCATACACACACCCAGGATCACACTGAGAGTGAGCTTGTTCACACCGCGCACTATCCCCATACACACACCCAGGATCACACTGAGAGTGAGCTTGTTCACACGGCGCACTATCCCCATACACACACCCAGGATCACACTGAGAGTGAGCTTGTTCACACCGCGCAGTATCCCCATACACACACCCAGGATCACACTGAGAGTGAGCTTGTTCACACCGCGCACTATCCCCATACACACACCCAGGATCACACTGAGAGTGAGCTTGTTCACACTGCGCACTATCCCCATACACACACCCAGGGTCACACTGAGAGTGAGCTTGTTCACACCGCGCAGTATCCCCATACACACACCCAGGATCACACTGAGAGTGAGCTTGTTCACACTGCGCACTATCCCCATACACACACCCAGGATCACACTGAGAGTGAGCTTGTTCACACCACGCACTATCCCCATACACACACCCAGGATCACACTGAGAGTGAGCTTGTTCACACCGCGCACTATCCCCATACACACACCCAGGATCACACTGAGAGTGAGCTTGTTCACAGCGCGCAGTATCCCCATACACACACCCAGGATCACACTGAGAGTGAGCTTGTTCACACCGCGCAGTATCCCCATACACACACCCAATATCACACTGAGAGTGAGCTTGTTCACACCGCGCACTATCCACATACACGCACCCGGGATCACACTGAGAGTGAGCTTGTTCACACCACGCAGTATCCCCATACACACACCCAGGATCACACTGAGCGTGAGCTTGTTCACACCGCGCACTATCCCCTTACACACACCCAGGATCACACTGAGAGTGAGCTTGTTCACACCGCGCACTATCCCCATACACACACCCAGGATCACACTGAGAGTGAGCTTGTTCACACTGCGCACTATCCCCATACACACACCCAGGATCCCACTGAGAGTGAGCTTGCTCACACCGCGCAGTATCCCCATACACACACCCAGGATCACACTGAGAGTGAGCTTGTTCACACTGCGCACTATCCCCATACACACACCCAGGATCACACTGAGAGTGAGCTTGTTCACACCGCGCAGTATCCCCATACACACACCCAGGATCACACTGAGAGTGAGCTTGTTCACACCGCGCAGTATCCCCATACACACACCCAGGATCACACTGAGAGTGAGCTTGTTCACACCGCGCACTATCCCCATACACGCACCCGGGATCACACTGAGAGTGAGCTTGTTCACACCTCGCAGTATCCCCATACACAAACCCAGGATCACACTGAGCGTGAGCTTGTTCACACCGCGCACTATCCCCATACACACACCCAGGATCACACTGAGAGTGAGCTTGTTCACACCGCGCACTATCCCCATACACACACCCAGGATCACACTGAGAGTGAGCTTGTTCACACTGCGCACTAACCCATACACACACCCAGGATCACACTGAGAGTGAGCTTGTTCACACCGCGCAGTATCCCCATACACACACCCAGGATCACACTGAGAGTGAGCTTGTTCACACCGCGCACTATCCCCATACACACACCCAGGATCACACTGAGAGTGAGCTTGTTCACACTGCGCACTATCCCCATACACACACCCAGGATCACACTGAGAGTGAGCTTGTTCACACCGCGCAGTATCCCCATACACACACCCAGGATCACACTGAGAGTGAGCTTGTTCACACCGCGCACTATCCCCATACACACACCCAGGATCACACTGAGAGTGAGCTTGTTCACACCGCGCACTATACCCATACACACACCCAGGATCACACTGAGAGTGAGCTTGTTCACACCGCACACTATCCCCATACACACACCCAGGATCACACTGAGAGTGAGCTTGTTCACACCGCGCAGTATCCCCATACACACACCCAGGATCACACTGAGAGTGAGCTTGTTCACACCGCGCAGTATCCCCATACACACACCCAGGATCACACTGAGAGTGAGCTTGTTCACACCGCGCACTATCCCCATACACACACCCGGGATCACACTGAGAGTGAGCTTGTTCACACCGCGCAGTATCCCCATACACACACCCAGGATCACACTGAGCGTGAGCTTGTTCACACCGCGCACTATCCCCATACACACACCCAGGATCACACTGAGAGTGAGCTTGTTCACACCGCGCACTATCCCCATACACACACCCAGGAACACACTGAGAGTGAGCTTGTTCACACCGCGCACTATCCCCATACACACACCCAGGATCACACTGAGAGTGAGCTTGTTCACACCGCGCAGTATCCCCATACACACACCCAGGATCACACTGAGAGTGAGCTTGTTCACACTGCGCACTATCCCCATACACACACCCAGGATCACACTGAGAGTGAGCTTGTTCACACCGCGCAGTATCCCCATACACACACCCAGGATCACACTGAGAGTGAGCTTGTTCACACCGCGCAGTATCCCCATACACACACCCAGGATCACACTGAGAGTGAGCTTGTTCACACCGCGCACTATCCCCATACACGCACCCGGGATCACACTGAGAGTGAGCTTGTTCACACCGCGCAGTATCCCCATACACAAACCAAGGATCACACTGAGCGTGAGCTTGTTCACACCGCGCACTATCCCCATACACACACCCAGGATAACACTGAGAGTGAGCTTGTTCACACCGCGCACTATCCCCATACACACACCCAGGATCACACTGAGAGTGAGCTTGTTCACACTGCGCACTATCCCCATACACACACCCAGGATCACACTGAGCGTGAGCTTGTTCACACCGCGCACTATCCCCATACACACACCCAGGATCACACTGAGAGTGAGCTTGTTCACACCGCGCACTATCCCCATACACACACCCGGGATCACACTGAGAGTGAGCTTGTTTACACTGCGCACTATCCCCATACACACACCCAGGATCGCACTGAGAGTGAGCTTGTTCACACCGCGCACTATCCCCATACACACACCCAGGATCACACTGAGAGTGAGCTTGTTCACACCGCGCACTATCCCCATACACACACCCAGGGTAACACTGAGCGTGAGCTTGTTCACACCGCGTACTATCCCCATACACACACCCTGGACCACACAAAGAGTGAGCTTGTTCACACTGCGCACTATCCCCATACACACACCCAGGCTCACACTGAGAGTGAGCTTGTTCACACCGCGCACTATCCCCATACACACACCCAGATCACACTGAGAGTGAGCTTGTTCACACCGCGCACTATCCCCATACACACACCCGGGATCACACTGAGAGTGAGCTTGTTCACACCGCGCAGTATCCCCATACACACACCCAGGATCACACTGAGAGTGAGCTTGTTCACACTGCGCACTATCCCCATACACACACCCAGGGTCACACTGAGCGTGAGCTTGTTCACACCGCGCACTATCCCCATACACACACCCGGGATCACACTGAGAGTGAGCTTGTTCACACTGCGCACTATCCCCATACACACACCCGGGATCACACTGAGAGTGAGCTTGTTCACACCGCGCAGTATCCCCATACACACACCCAGGATCACACTGAGAGTGAGCTTGTTCACACTGCGCACTATCCCCATCCACACACACAGGGTCACACTGAGAGTGAGCTTGTTCACACTGCGCACTATCCCCATACACACACCCAGTGTCACACTGAGCGTGAGCTTGTTCACACCGCGCACTATCCCCATGCACACACCCGGGATCACACTGAGAGTGAGCTTGTTCACACTGCGCACTATCCCCATACACACACCCAGGGTCACACTGAGCGTGAGCTTGTTCACACCGTGCACTATCCCCATGCACACACCTGGGATCACACTGAGAGTGAGCTTGTTCACACTGCGCACTATCCCCATACACACGCCCAGGATCACACTGAGAGTGAGCTTGTTCACACCGCACAGTATCCCCATACACTCACCCAGGATCACACTGAGAGTGAGCTTGTTCACACCGCGCAGTATCCCCATACACACACCCAGGATCACACTGAGAGTGAGCTTGTTCACACCGCGCACTATCCCCATACACGCACCCGGGATCACACTGAGAGTGAGCTTGTTCACACCGCGCAGTATCCCCATACACAAACCCAGGATCACACTGAGCGTGAGCTTGTTCACACCGCGCACTATCCCCATACACACACCCAGGATCACACTGAGAGTGAGCTTGTTCACACCGCGCACTATCCCCATACACACACCCAGGATCACACTGAGAGTGAGCTTGTTCACACTGCGCACTAACCCATACACACACCCAGGATCACACTGAGAGTGAGCTTGTTCACACCGCGCAGTATCCCCATACACACACCCAGGATCACACTGAGAGTGAGCTTGTTCACACCGCGCACTATCCCCATACACACACCCAGGATCACACTGAGAGTGAGCTTGTTCACACTGCGCACTATCCCCATACACACACCCAGGATCACACTGAGAGTGAGCTTGTTCACACCGCGCAGTATCCCCATACACACACCCAGGATCACACTGAGAGTGAGCTTGTTCACACCGCGCACTATCCCCATACACACACCCAGGATCACACTGAGAGTGAGCTTGTTCACACCGCGCACTATACCCATACACACACCCAGGATCACACTGAGAGTGAGCTTGTTCACACCGCGCACTATCCCCATACACACACCCAGGATCACACTGAGAGTGAGCTTGTTCACACCGCGCAGTATCCCCATACACACACCCAGGATCACACTGAGAGTGAGCTTGTTCACACCGCGCAGTATCCCCATACACACACCCAGGATCACACAGAGAGTGAGCTTGTTCACACCGCGCACTATCCCCATACACACACCCGGGATCACACTGAGAGTGAGCTTGTTCACACCGCGCAGTATCCCCATACACACACCCAGGATCACACTGAGCGTGAGCTTGTTCACACCGCGCACTATCCCCATACACACACCCAGGATCACACTGAGAGTGAGCTTGTTCACACCGCGCACTATCCCCATACACACACCCAGGAACACACTGAGAGTGAGCTTGTTCACACCGCGCACTATCCCCATACACACACCCAGGATCACACTGAGAGTGAGCTTGTTCACACCGCGCAGTATCCCCATACACACACCCAGGATCACACTGAGAGTGAGCTTGTTCACACTGCGCACTATCCCCATACACACACCCAGGATCACACTGAGAGTGAGCTTGTTCACACCGCGCAGTATCCCCATACACACACCCAGGATCACACTGAGAGTGAGCTTGTTCACACCGCGCAGTATCCCCATACACACACCCAGGATCACACTGAGAGTGAGCTTGTTCACACCGCGCACTATCCCCATACACGCACCGGGGATCACACTGAGAGTGAGCTTGTTCACACCGCGCAGTATCCCCATACACAAACCAAGGATCACACTGAGCGTGAGCTTGTTCACACCGCGCACTATCCCCATACACACACCCAGGATAACACTGAGAGTGAGCTTGTTCACACCACGCACTATCCCCATACACACACCCAGGATCACACTGAGAGTGAGCTTGTTCACACTGCGCACTATCCCCATACACACACCCAGGATCACACTGAGCGTGAGCTTGTTCACACCGCGCACTATCCCCATACACACACCCAGGATCACACTGAGAGTGAGCTTGTTCACACCGCGCACTATCCCCATACACACACCCGGGATCACACTGAGAGTGAGCTTGTTTACACTGCGCACTATCCCCATACACACACCCAGGATCGCACTGAGAGTGAGCTTGTTCACACCGCGCACTATCCCCATACACACACCCAGGATCACACTGAGAGTGAGCTTGTTCACACCGCGCACTATCCCCATACACACACCCAGGGTAACACTGAGCGTGAGCTTGTTCACACCGCGTACTATCCCCATACACACACCCTGGACCACACTGAGAGTGAGCTTGTTCACACTGCGCACTATCCCCATACACACACCCAGGCTCACACTGAGAGTGAGCTTGTTCACACCGCGCACTATCCCCATACACACACCCAGATCACACTGAGAGTGAGCTTGTTCACACCGCGCACTATCCCCATACACACACCCGGGATCACACTGAGAGTGAGCTTGTTCACACCGCGCAGTATCCCCATACACACACCCAGGATCACACTGAGAGTGAGCTTGTTCACACTGCGCACTATCCCCATACACACACCCAGGGTCACACTGAGCGTGAGCTTGTTCACACCGCGCACTATCCCCATACACACACCCGGGATCACACTGAGAGTGAGCTTGTTCACACTGCGCACTATCCCCATACACACACCCGGGATCACACTGAGAGTGAGCTTGTTCACACCGCGCAGTATCCCCATACACACACCCAGGATCACACTGAGAGTGAGCTTGTTCACACTGCGCACTATCCCCATCCACACACACAGGGTCACACTGAGAGTGAGCTTGTTCACACTGCGCACTATCCCCATACACACACCCAGGGTCACACTGAGCGTGAGCTTGTTCACACCGCGCACTATCCCCATGCACACACCCGGGATCACACTGAGAGTGAGCTTGTTCACACTGCGCACTATCCCCATACACACACCCAGGGTCACACTGAGCGTGAGCTTGTTCACACCGTGCACTATCCCCATGCACACACCTGGGATCACACTGAGAGTGAGCTTGTTCACACTGCGCACTATCCCCATACACACGCCCAGGATCACACTGAGAGTGAGCTTGTTCACACCGCGCAGTATCCCCATACACACACCCAGGATCACACTGAGAGTGAGCTTGTTCACACCGCGCAGTATCCCCATACACACACCCAGGATCACACTGAGAGTGAGCTTGTTCACACCGCGCACTATCCCCATACACGCACCCGGGATCACACTGAGAGTGAGCTTGTTCACACCGCGCAGTATCCCCATACACACACCCAGGATCACACTGAGCGTGAGCTTGTTCACACCGCGCACTATCCCCATACACACACCCAAGATCACACTGAGAGTGAGCTTGTTCACACGGCGCACTATCCCCATACACACACCCAGGATCACACTGAGAGTGAGCTTGTTCACACAGCGCACTATCCCCATACACACACCCAGGATCACACTGAGCGTGAGCTTGTTCACACCGCGCACTATCCCCATACACACACCCAGGATCACACTGAGAGTGAGCTTGTTCACACCGCGCACTATCCCCATACACACACCCGGGATCACACTGAGAGTGAGCTTGTTCACACTGCGCACTATCCCCATACACACACCCAGGATCACACTGAGAGTGAGCTTGTTCACACTGCGCACTATCCCCATACACACACCCAGGATCACACTGAGAGTGAGCTTGTTCACACCGCACACTATCCCCATACACACACCCAGGATCACACTGAGAGTGAGCTTGTTCACACCGCGCACTATCCCCATACACACACCCAGGGTAACACTGAGCGTGAGCTTGTTCACACCGCGTACTATCCCCATACACACACCCTGGACCACACTGAGAGTGAGCTTGTTCACACTGCGCACTATCCCCATACACACACACAGGCTCACACTGAGAGTGAGCTTGTTCACACCGCGCACTATCCCCATACACACACCCAGATCACACTGAGAGTGAGCTTGTTCACACCGCGCACTATCCCCATACACACACCCGGGATCACACTGAGAGTGAGCTTGTTCACACCGCGCAGTGTCCCCATACACACACCCGGGATCACACTGAGAGTGAGATTGTTCACACTGCGCACTATCCCCATACACACACCCAGGATCACACTGAGAGTGAGCTTGTTCACACTGCGCACTATCCCCATACACACACCCAGGATCACACTGAGAGTGAGCTTGTTCACACCGCGCACTATCCCCATACACACACCCAGGATCACACTGAGAGTGAGCTTGTTCACACCGCGCACTATCCCCATACACACACCCAGGGTAACACTGAGCGTGAGCTTGTTCACACCGCGTACTATCCCCATACACACACCCTGGACCACACTGAGAGTGAGCTTGTTCACGCTGCGCACTATCCCCATACACACACCCAGGCTCACACTGAGAGTGAGCTTGTTCACACCGCGCACTATCCCCATACACACACCCAGATCACACTGAGAGTGAGCTTGTTCACACCGCGCACTATCCCCATACACTCACCCGGGATCACACTGAGAGTGAGCTTGTTCACACCGCGCAGTATCCCAATACACACACCCAGGATCACACTGAGAGTGAGCTTGTTCACACTGCGCACTATCCCCATACACACACCCAGGGTCACACTGAGCGTGAGCTTGTTCACACCGCGCACTATCCCCATACACACACCCGGGATCACACTGAGAGTGAGCTTGTTCACACTGCGCACTATCCCCATACACACACCCGGGATCACACTGAGAGTGAGCTTGTTCACACCGCGCAGTATCCCCATACACACACCCAGGATCACACTGAGAGTGAGCTTGTTCACACTGCGCACTATCCCCATACACACACACAGGGTCACACTGAGAGTGAGCTTGTTCACACTGCACACTATCCCCATACACACACCCAGGGTCACACTGAGCGTGAGCTTGTTCACACCGCGCACTATCCCCATGCACACACCCGGGATCACACTGAGAGTGAGCTTGTTCACACCGCGCAGTATCCCCATACACACACCCAGGATCACACTGAGAGTGAGCTTGTTCACACCGCGCAGTATCCCCATACACACACCCAGGATCACACTGAGAGTGAGCTTGTTCACACCGCGCACTATCCCCATACACGCACCCGGGATCACACTGAGAGTGAGCTTGTTCACACCGCGCAGTATCCCCATACACACACCCAGGATCACACTGAGCGTGAGCTTGTTCACACCGCGCACTATCCCCATACACACACCCAGGATCACACTGAGAGTGAGCTTGTTCACACGGCGCACTATCCCCATACACACACCCAGGATCACACTGAGAGTGAGCTTGTTCACACTGCGCACTATCCCCATACACACACCCAGGATCACACTGAGCGTGAGCTTGTTCACACCGCGCACTATCCCCATACACACACCCAGGATCACACTGAGAGTGAGCTTGTTCACACCGCGCACTATCCCCATACACACACCCGGGATCACACTGAGAGTGAGCTTGTTCACACCGCGCACTATCCCCATACACACACCCAGGGTAACACTGAGCGTGAGCTTGTTCACACCGCGTACTATCCCCATACACACACCCTGGACCACACTGAGAGTGAGCTTGTTCACACTGCGCACTATCCCGATACACACACCCAGGCTCACACTGAGAGTGAGCTTGTTCACACCGCGCACTATCCCCATACACACACCCAGATCACACTGAGAGTGAGCTTGTTCACACCGCGCACTATCCCCATACACACACCCGGGATCACACTGAGAGTGAGCTTGTTCACACCGCGCAGTGTCCCCATACACACACCCGGGATCACATTGAGAGTGAGATTGTTCACACTGTGCACTATCCCCATACACACACCCAGGGTCACACTGAGCGTGAGCTTGCTCACACCGCGCACTATCCCCATGCACACACCCGGGATCACACTGAGAGTGAGCTTGTTCACACCGCGCAGTATCCCCATACACACACCCAGGATCACACTGAGAGTGAGCTTGTTCACACCGCGCAGTATCCCCATACACACACCCAGGATCACACTGAGAGTGAGCTTGTTCACACCGCGCACTATCCCCATACACGCACCCGGGATCACACTGAGAGTGAGCTTGTTCACACCGCGCAGTATCCCCATACACACACCCAGGATCACACTGAGCGTGAGCTTGTTCACACCGCGCACTATCCCCATACACACACCCAGGATCACACTGAGAGTGAGCTTGTTCACACGGCGCACTATCCCCATACACACACCCAGGATCACACTGAGAGTGAGCTTGTTCACACTGCGCACTATCCCCATACACACACCCAGGATCACACTGAGCGTGAGCTTGTTCACACCGCGCACTATCCCCATACACACACCCAGGATCACACTGAGAGTGAGCTTGTTCACACCGCGCACTATCCCCATACACACACCCGGGATCACACTGAGAGTGAGCTTGTTCACACCGCGCACTATCCCCATACACACACCCAGGGTAACACTGAGCGTGAGCTTGTTCACACCGCGTACTATCCCCATACACACACCCTGGACCACACTGAGAGTGAGCTTGTTCACACTGCGCACTATCCCGATACACACACCCAGGCTCACACTGAGAGTGAGCTTGTTCACACCGCGCACTATCCCCATACACACACCCAGATCACACTGAGAGTGAGCTTGTTCACACCGCGCACTATCCCCATACACACACCCGGGATCACACTGAGAGTGAGCTTGTTCACACCGCGCAGTGTCCCCATACACACACCCGGGATCACATTGAGAGTGAGATTGTTCACACTGTGCACTATCCCCATACACACACCCAGGATCAAACTGAGAGTGAGCTTGTTCACACTGCGCACTATCCCCATACACACACCCAGGATCACACTGAGAGTGAGCTTGTTCACACCGCGCACTATCCCCATACACACACCCAGGATCACACTGAGAGTGAGCTTGTTCACACCACGCACTATCCCCATACACACACCCAGGGTAACACTGAGCGTGAGCTTGTTCACACCGCGTACTATCCCCATACACACACCCTGGACCACACTGAGAGTGAGCTTGTTCACACTGCGCACTATCCCCATGCACACACCCAGGCTCACACTGAGAGTGAGCTTGTTCACACCGCGCACTATCCCCATACACACACCCAGATCACACTGAGAGTGAGCTTGTTCACACCGCGCACTATCCCCATACACACACCCGGGATCACACTGAGAGTGAGCTTGTTCACACCGCGCAGTATCCCCATACACACACCCAGGATCACACTGAGAGTGAGCTTCTTCACACTGCGCACTATCCCCATACACACACCAAGGGTCACACTGAGCGTGAGCTTGTTCACACCGCGCACTATCCCCATACACACACCCGGGATCACACTGAGAGTGAGCTTGTTCACACTGCGCACTATCCCCATACACACACCCGGGATCACACTGAGAGTGAGCTTGTTCAAACCGCGCAGTATCCCCATACACACACCCAGGATCACGCTGAGAGTGAGCTTGTTCACACTGCGCACTATCCCCATACACACACACAGGGTCACACTGAGAGTGAGCTTGTTCACACTGCGCACTATCCCCATACACACACCCAGGGTCACACTGAGCGTGAGCTTGTTCACACCGCGCACTATCCCCATGCACACACCCGGGATCACACTGAGAGTGAGCTTGTTCACACTGCGCACTATCCCCATACACACACCCAGGGTCACACTGAGCGTGAGCTTGTTCACACCGCGCACTATCCCCATGCACACACCTGGGATCACACTGAAGTGAGCTTGTTCACACTGTGCACTATCCCCATACACACGCCCAGGATCACACTGAGAGTGAGCTTGTTCACACCGCGCAGTATCCCCATACACACACCCAGGATCACACTGAGCGTGAGCTTGTTCACACCGCGCACTATCCCCATACACACACCTAGGATCACACTGAGAGTGAGCTTGTTCACACGGCGCACTATCCCCATACACACACCCAGGATCACACTGAGAGTGAGCTTGTTCACACTGCGCACTATCCCCATACACACACCCAGGGTCACACTGAGCGTGAGCTTGTTCACACCGCGCACTATCCCCATACACACACCCAGGATCACACTGAGAGTGAGCTTGTTCACACCGCGCACTATCCCCATACACACACCCGGGATCACACTGAGAGTGAGCTTGTTCACACTGCGCACTATCCCCATACACACACCCAGGATCACACTGAGAGTGAGCTTGTTCACACTGCGCACTATTCCCATACACACACCCAGGATCACACTGAGAGTGATCTTGTTCACACCGCACACTATCCCCATACACACACCCAGGATCACACTGAGAGTGAGCTTGTTCACACCGCGCACTATCCCCATACACACACCCAGGGTAACACTGAGCGTGAGCTTGTTCACACCGCGTACTATCCCCATACACACACCCTGGACCACACTGAGAGTGAGCTTGTTCACACTGCGCACTATCCCCATACACACACCCAGGCTCACACTGAGAGTGAGCTTGTTCACACCGCGCACTATCCCCATACACACACCCAGATCACACTGAGAGTGAGCTTGTTCACACCGCGCACTATCCCCATACACACACCCGGGATCACACTGAGAGTGAGCTTGTTCACACCGCGCAGTATCCCCATACACACACCCAGGATCACACTGAGAGTGAGCTTGTTCACACCGCGCACTATCCCCATACACACACCCGGGATCACACTGAGAGTGAGCTTGTTAACACTGCGCACTATCCCCATACACACACCCAGGATCACACTGAGAGTGAGCTTGTTCACACTGCGCACTATCCCCATACACACACCCAGGATCACACTGAGAGTGAGCTTGTTCACACCGCACACTATCCCCATACACACACCCAGGATCACACTGAGAGTGAGCTTGTTCACACCGCGCACTATCCCCATACACACACCCAGGGTAACACTGAGCGTGAGCTTGTTCACACCGCGTACTATCCCCATACACACACCCTGGACCACACTGAGAGTGAGCTTGTTCACACTGCGCACTATCCCCATACACACACCCAGGCTCACACTGAGAGTGAGCTTGTTCACACCGCGCACTATCCCCATACACACACCCAGATCACACTGAGAGTGAGCTTGTTCACACCGCGCACTATCCCCATACACACACCCGGGATCACACTGAGAGTGAGCTTGTTCACACCGCGCAGTGTCCCCATACACACACCCGGGATCACACTGAGAGTGAGATTGTTCACACTGCGCACTATCCCCATACACACACCCAGGGTCACACTGAGCGTGAGCTTGTTCACACCGCGCACTATCCCCATACACACACCCGGGATCACACTGAGAGTGAGCTTGTTCACACTGCGCACTATCCCCATACACACACCCGGGATCACACTGAGAGTGAGCTTGTTCACACCGCGCAGTATCCCCATACACACACCCAGGATCACACTGAGAGTGAGCTTGTTCACACTGCGCACTATCCCCATCCACACACACAGGGTCACACTGAGAGTGAGCTTGTTCACACTGCGCACTATCCCCATACACACACCCAGGGTCACACTGAGCGTGAGCTTGTTCACACCGCGCACTATCCCCATGCACACACCCGGGATCACACTGAGAGTGAGCTTGTTCACACTGCGCACTATCCCCATACACACACCCAGGGTCACACTGAGCGTGAGCTTGTTCACACCGTGCACTATCCCCATTCACACACCTGGGATCACACTGAGAGTGAGCTTGTTCACACTGCGCACTATCCCCATACACACGCCCAGGATCACACTGAGAGTGAGCTTGTTCACACCGCGCAGTATCCCCATACACACACCCAGGATCACACTGAGAGTGAGCTTGTTCACACCGCGCAGTATCCCCATACACACACCCAGGATCACACTGAGAGTGAGCTTGTTCACACCGCGCACTATCCCCATACACGCACCCGGGATCACACTGAGAGTGAGCTTGTTCACACCGCGCAGTATCCCCATACACACACCCAGGATCACACTGAGCGTGAGCTTGTTCACACCGCGCACTATCCCCATACACACACCCAAGATCACACTGAGAGTGAGCTTGTTCACACGGCGCACTATCCCCATACACACACCCAGGATCACACTGAGAGTGAGCTTGTTCACACAGCGCACTATCCCCATACACACACCCAGGATCACACTGAGCGTGAGCTTGTTCACACCGCGCACTATCCCCATACACACACCCAGGATCACACTGAGAGTGAGCTTGTTCACACCGCGCACTATCCCCATACACACACCCGGGATCACACTGAGAGTGAGCTTGTTCACACTGCGCACTATCCCCATACACACACCCAGGATCACACTGAGAGTGAGCTTGTTCACACTGCGCACTATCCCCATACACACACCCAGGATCACACTGAGAGTGAGCTTGTTCACACCGCACACTATCCCCATACACACACCCAGGATCACACTGAGAGTGAGCTTGTTCACACCGCGCACTATCCCCATACACACACCCAGGGTAACACTGAGCGTGAGCTTGTTCACACCGCGTACTATCCCCATACACACACCCTGGACCACACTGAGAGTGAGCTTGTTCACACTGCGCACTATCCCCATACACACACACAGGCTCACACTGAGAGTGAGCTTGTTCACACCGCGCACTATCCCCATACACACACCCAGATCACACTGAGAGTGAGCTTGTTCACACCGCGCACTATCCCCATACACACACCCGGGATCACACTGAGAGTGAGCTTGTTCACACCGCGCAGTGTCCCCATACACACACCCGGGATCACACTGAGAGTGAGATTGTTCACACTGCGCACTATCCCCATACACACACCCAGGATCACACTGAGAGTGAGCTTGTTCACACTGCGCACTATCCCCATACACACACCCAGGATCACACTGAGAGTGAGCTTGTTCACACCGCGCACTATCCCCATACACACACCCAGGATCACACTGAGAGTGAGCTTGTTCACATCGCGCACTATCCCCATACACACACCCAGGGTAACACTGAGCGTGAGCTTGTTCACACCGCGTACTATCCCCAAACACACACCCTGGACCACACTGAGAGTGAGCTTGTTCACGCTGCGCACTATCCCCATACACACACCCAGGCTCACACTGAGAGTGAGCTTGTTCACACCGCGCACTATCCCCATACACACACCCAGATCACACTGAGAGTGAGCTTGTTCACACCGCGCACTATCCCCATACACTCACCCGGGATCACACTGAGAGTGAGCTTGTTCACACCGCGCAGTATCCCAATACACACACCCAGGATCACACTGAGAGTGAGCTTGTTCACACTGCGCACTATCCCCATACACACACCCAGGGTCACACTGAGCGTGAGCTTGTTCACACCGCGCACTATCCCCATACACACACCCGGGATCACACTGAGAGTGAGCTTGTTCACACTGCGCACTATCCCCATACACACACCCGGGATCACACTGAGAGTGAGCTTGTTCACACCGCGCAGTATCCCCATACACACACCCAGGATCACACTGAGAGTGAGCTTGTTCACACTGCGCACTATCCCCATACACACACACAGGGTCACACTGAGAGTGAGCTTGTTCACACTGCACACTATCCCCATACACACACCCAGGGTCACACTGAGCGTGAGCTTGTTCACACCGCGCACTATCCCCATGCACACACCCGGGATCACACTGAGAGTGAGCTTGTTCACACTGCGCACTATCCCCATACACACACCCAGGGTCGCACTGAGCGTGAGCTTGTTCACACCGCGCACTATCCCCATGCACACACCCGGGATCACACTGAGAGTGAGCTTGTTCACACTGCGCACTATCCCCATACACACGCCCAGGATCACACTGAGAGTGAGCTTGTTCACACCGCGCAGTATCCCCATACACACACCCAGGATCACACTGAGAGTGAGCTTGTTCACACCGCGCAGTATCCCCATACACACACCCAGGATCACACTGAGAGTGAGCTTGTTCACACCGCGCACTATCCCCATACACGCACCCGGGATCACACTGAGAGTGAGCTTGTTCACACCGCGCAGTATCCCCATACACACACCCAGGATCACACTGAGCGTGAGCTTGTTCACACCGCGCACTATCCCCATACACACACCCAGGATCACACTGAGAGTGAGCTTGTTCACACGGCGCACTATCCCCATACACACACCCAGGATCACACTGAGAGTGAGCTTGTTCACACTGCGCACTATCCCCATACACACACCCAGGATCACACTGAGCGTGAGCTTGTTCACACCGCGCACTATCCCCATACACACACCCAGGATCACACTGAGAGTGAGCTTGTTCACACCGCGCACTATCCCCATACACACACCCGGGATCACACTGAGAGTGAGCTTGTTCACACCGCGCACTATCCCCATACACACACCCAGGGTAACACTGAGCGTGAGCTTGTTCACACCGCGTACTATCCCCATACACACACCCTGGACCACACTGAGAGTGAGCTTGTTCACACTGCGCACTATCCCGATACACACACCCAGGCTCACACTGAGAGTGAGCTTGTTCACACCGCGCACTATCCCCATACACACACCCAGATCACACTGAGAGTGAGCTTGTTCACACCGCGCACTATCCCCATACACACACCCGGGATCACACTGAGAGTGAGCTTGTTCACACCGCGCAGTGTCCCCATACACACACCCGGGATCACATTGAGAGTGAGATTGTTCACACTGTGCACTATCCCCATACACACACCCAGGATCACACTGAGAGTGAGCTTGTTCACACTGCGCACTATCCCCATACACACACCCAGGATCACACTGAGAGTGAGCTTGTTCACACCGCGCACTATCCCCATACACACACCCAGGATCACACTGAGAGTGAGCTTGTTCACACCACGCACTATCCCCATACACACACCCAGGGTAACACTGAGCGTGAGCTTGTTCACACCGCGTACTATCCCCATACACACACCCTGGACCACACTGAGAGTGAGCTTGTTCACACTGCGCACTATCCCCATGCACACACCCAGGCTCACACTGAGAGTGAGCTTGTTCACACCGCGCACTATCCCCATACACACACCCAGATCACACTGAGAGTGAGCTTGTTCACACCGCGCACTATCCCCATACACACACCCGGGATCACACTGAGAGTGAGCTTGTTCACACCGCGCAGTATCCCCATACACACACCCAGGATCACACTGAGAGTGAGCTTGTTCACACTGCGCACTATCCCCATACACACACCAAGGGTCACACTGAGCGTGAGCTTGTTCACACCGCGCACTATCCCCATACACACACCCGGGATCACACTGAGAGTGAGCTTGTTCACACTGCGCACTATCCCCATACACACACCCGGGATCACACTGAGAGTGAGCTTGTTCAAACCGCGCAGTATCCCCATACACACACCCAGGATCACGCTGAGAGTGAGCTTGTTCACACTGCGCACTATCCCCATACACACACACAGGGTCACACTGAGAGTGAGCTTGTTCACACTGCGCACTATCCCCATACACACACCCAGGGTCACACTGAGCGTGAGCTTGTTCACACCGCGCACTATCCCCATGCACACACCCGGGATCACACTGAGAGTGAGCTTGTTCACACTGCGCACTATCCCCATACACACACCCAGGGTCACACTGAGCGTGAGCTTGTTCACACCGCGCACTATCCCCATGCACACACCCGGGATCACACTGAGAGTGAGCTTGTTCACACTGTGCACTATCCCCATACACACGCCCAGGATCACACTGAGAGTGAGCTTGTTCACACCGCGCAGTATCCCCATACACACACCCAGGATCACACTGAGAGTGAGCTTGTTCACACCGCGCAGTATCCCCATACACACACCCAGGATCACACTGAGAGTGAGCTTGTTCACACCGCGCACTATCCCCATACACGCACCCGGGATCACACTGAGAGTGAGCTTGTTCACACCGTGCAGTATCCCCATACACACACCCAGGATCACACTGAGCGTGAGCTTGTTCACACCGCGCACTATCCCCATACACACACCTAGGATCACACTGAGAGTGAGCTTGTTCACACGGCGCACTATCCCCATACACACACCCAGGATCACACTGAGAGTGAGCTTGTTCACACTGCGCACTATCCCCATACACACACCCAGGGTCACACTGAGCGTGAGCTTGTTCACACCGCGCACTATCCCCATACACACACCCAGGATCACACTGAGAGTGAGCTTGTTCACACCGCGCACTATCCCCATACACACACCCGGGATCACACTGAGAGTGAGCTTGTTCACACTGCGCACTATCCCCATACACACACCCAGGATCACACTGAGAGTGAGCTTGTTCACACTGCGCACTATTCCCATACACACACCCAGGATCACACTGAGAGTGAGCTTGTTCACACCGCACACTATCCCCATACACACACCCAGGATCACACTGAGAGTGAGCTTGTTCACACCGCGCACTATCCCCATACACACACCCAGGGTAACACTGAGCGTGAGCTTGTTCACACCGCGTACTATCCCCATACACACACCCTGGACCACACTGAGAGTGAGCTTGTTCACACTGCGCACTATCCCCATACACACACCCAGGCTCACACTGAGAGTGAGCTTGTTCACACCGCGCACTATCCCCATACACACACCCAGATCACACTGAGAGTGAGCTTGTTCACACCGCGCACTATCCCCATACACACACCCGGGATCACACTGAGAGTGAGCTTGTTCACACCGCGCAGTATCCCCATACACACACCCAGGATCACACTGAGAGTGAGCTTGTTCACACCGCGCACTATCCCCATACACACACCCGGGATCACACTGAGAGTGAGCTTGTTAACACTGCGCACTATCCCCATACACACACCCAGGATCACACTGAGAGTGAGCTTGTTCACACTGCGCACTATCCCCATACACACACCCAGGATCACACTGAGAGTGAGCTTGTTCACACCGCACACTATCCCCATACACACACCCAGGATCACACTGAGAGTGAGCTTGTTCACACCGCGCACTATCCCCATACACACACCCAGGGTAACACTGAGCGTGAGCTTGTTCACACCGCGTACTATCCCCATACACACACCCTGGACCACACTGAGAGTGAGCTTGTTCACACTGCGCACTATCCCCATACACACACCCAGGCTCACACTGAGAGTGAGCTTGTTCACACCGCGCACTATCCCCATACACACACCCAGATCACACTGAGAGTGAGCTTGTTCACACCGCGCACTATCCCCATACACACACCCGGGATCACACTGAGAGTGAGCTTGTTCACACCGCGCAGTGTCCCCATACACACACCCGGGATCACACTGAGAGTGAGATTGTTCACACTGCGCACTATCCCCATACACACACCCAGGATCACACTGAGAGTGAGCTTGTTCACACTGCGCACTATCCCCATACACACACCCAGGATCACACTGAGAGTGAGCTTGTTCACACCGCGCACTATCCCCATACACACACCCAGGATCACACTGAGAGTGAGCTTGTTCACACCGCGCACTATCCCCATACACACACCCAGGGTAACACTGAGCGTGAGCTTGTTCACACCGCGTACTATCCCCATACACACACCCTGGACCACACTGAGAGTGAGCTTGTTCACACTGCGCACTATCCCCATACACACACCCAGGCTCACACTGAGAGTGAGCTTGTTCACACCGCGCACTATCCCCATACACACACCCAGATCACACTGAGAGTGAGCTTGTTCACACCGCGCACTATCCCCATACTCACACCCGGGATCACACTGAGAGTGAGCTTGTTCACACCGCGCAGTATCCCCATACACACACCCAGGATCACACTGAGAGTGAGCTTGTTCACACTGCGCACTATCCCCATACACACACCCAGGGTCACACTGAGCGTGAGCTTGTTCACACCGCGCACTATCCCCATACACACACCCGGGATCACACTGAGAGTGAGCTTGTTCACACTGCGCACTATCCCCATACACACACCCGGGATCACACTGAGAGTGAGCTTGTTCACACCGCGCAGTATCCCCATACACACACCCAGGATCACACTGAGAGTGAGCTTGTTCACACTGCGCACTATCCCCATACACACACACAGGGTCACACTGAGAGTGAGCTTGTTCACACTGCGCACTATCCCCATACACACACCCAGGTTCACACTGAGCGTGAGCTTGTTCACACCGCGCACTATCCCCATGCACACACCCGGGATCACACTGAGAGTGAGCTTGTTCACACTGCGCACTATCCTCATACACACACCCAGGGTCACACTGAGCGTGAGCTTGTTCACACCGCGCACTATCCCCATGCACACACCCGGGATCACACTGAGAGTGAGCTTGTTCACACTGCGCACTATCCCCATACACACGCCCAGGATCACACTGAGAGTGAGCTTGTTCACACCGCGCAGTATCCCCATACACACACCCAGGATCACACTGAGAGTGAGCTTGTTCACACCGCGCAGTATCCCCATACACACACCCAGGATCACACTGAGAGTGAGCTTGTTCACACGGCGCACTATCCCCATACACACTCCCAGGATCACACTGAGAGTGAGCTTGTTCACACTGCGCACTATCCCCATACACACACCCAGGGTCACACTGAGCGTGAGCTTGTTCACACCGCGCACTATCCCCATACACACACCCAGGATCACACTGAGAGTGAGCTTGTTCACACCGCGCACTATCCCCATACACACACCCGGGATCACACTGAGAGTGAGCTTGTTCACACTGCGCACTATCCCCATACACACACCCAGGGTAACACTGAGCGTGAGCTTGTTCACACCGCGTACTATCCCCATACACACACCCTGGACCACACTGAGAGTGAGCTTGTTCACACTGCGCACTATCCCCATACACACACCCAGGCTCACACTGAGAGTGAGCTTGTTCACACCGCGCACTATCCCCATACACACACCCAGATCACACTGAGAGTGAGCTTGTTCACACCGCGCACTATCCCCATACACACACCCGGGATCACACTGAGAGTGAGCTTGTTCACACCGCGCAGTATCCCCATACACACACCCAGGATCACACTGAGAGTGAGCTTGTTCACACCGCGCAGTATCCCCATACACACACCCAGGATCACACTGAGAGTGAGCTTGTTCACACTGCGCACTATCCCCATACACACACCCAGGGTCACACTGAGAGTGAGCTTGTTCACACTGCGCACTATCCCCATACACACACCCAGGGTCACACTGAGCGTGAGCTTGTTCACACCGCGCACTATCCCCATGCACACACCCGGGATCACACTGAGAGTGAGCTTGTTCACACTGCGCACTATCCCCATACACACACCCAGGGTCACACTGAGCGTGAGCTTGTTCACACCGCGCACTATCCCCATACACACACCCGGGATCACACTGAGAGTGAGCTTGTTCACATCGCGCACTATCCCCATACACACACCCAGGATCACACTGAGAGTGAGCTTGTTCACACTGCGCACTATCCCCATACACACAGCCAGGATCACACTGAGAGTGAGCCTGTTCACACTGCGCACTATCCCCAAACACACACAGGATCACACTGAGAGTGAGCTTGTTCACACTGCACACTATCCCCATACACACACCCAGGATCACACTGAGCGTGAGCTTGTTCACACTGCGCACTATCCCCATACACACACCCGGGATCACACTGGGAGTGAGCTTGTTCACACCGCGCACTATCCCCATACACACACCCGGGATCACACTGAGCGTGAGCTTGTTCACACCGCGCACTATCCCCATACACACACCCAGGATCACACTGAGAGTGAGCTTGTTCACACTGCGCACTATCCCCATACACACACCCAGGGTCACACTGAGCGTGAGCTTGTTCACACCGCGCACTATCCCCATACACACACCCGGGATCACACTGAGAGTGAGCTTGTTCACACTGCGCACTATCCCCATAAACACACCCGGGATCACACTGAGAGTGAGCTTGTTCACACCGCGCAGTATCCCCATACACACACCCAGGATCACACTGAGAGTGAGCTTGTTCACACTGCGCACTATCCCCATACACACACCCAGGGTCACACTGAGAGTGAGCTTGTTCACACTGCGCACTATCCCCATACACACACCCAGGGTCACACTGAGCGTGAGATTGTTCACACCGCGCACTATCCCCATGCACACACCCGGGATCACAATGAGAGTGAGCTTGTTCACACTGCGCACTATCCCCATACACACACCCAGGGTCACACTGAGCGTGAGCTTGTTCACACTGCGCACTATCCCCATGCACACACCCGGGATCACACTGAGAGTGAGCTTGTTCACACTGCGCACTATCCCCATACACACACCCAGGGTCACACTGAGCGTGAGCTTGTTCACACCGCGCACTATCCCCATACACACACCCGGGATCACACTGAGAGTGAGCTTGTTCACACCGCGCACTATCCCCATACACACACCCAGGATCACACTGAGAGTGAGCTTGTTCACACTGCGCACTATCCCCATACACACATCGAGGATCACACTGAGAGTGAGCCTGTTCACACTGCGCACTATCCCCAAACACACACAGGATCACACTGAGAGTGAGCTTGTTCACACTGCACACTATCCCCATACACACACCCAGGATCACACTGAGCGTGAGCTTGTTCACAGTGCGCACTATCCCCATACACACACCCGGGATCACACTGGGAGTGAGCTTGTTCACACCGCGCACTATCCCCATACACACACCCGGGATCACACTGAGCGTGAGCTTGTTCACACCGCGCACTATCCCCATACACTCCCAGGATCACACTGAGAGTGAGCTTGTTCACACTGCGCACTATCCCCATACACACACCCAGGATCACACTGAGAGTGAGCTTGTTCACACTGCTCACTATCCCCATACACACACCCAGGATGACACTGAGAGTGAGCTTGTTCACACTGCGTACTATCCCCATACACACACCCAGGATCACACTGAGAGTGAGCTTGTTCACACTGCACACTATCCCCATACACACACCCAGGGTCACACTGTGCGTGAGCTTGTTCACACCGCGCACTATCCCCATACACACACCCGCGATCACACTGAGAGTGAGCTTGTTCACACCGCGCACTATCCCCATACACACACCCAGGATCACACTGAGAGTGAGCTTGTTCACACCGCGCACTATCCCCACACACACACCCGGGATCACACTGAGAGTGAGCTTGTTCACACCGCGCACTATCCCCATACACACACCCAGGATCACACTGAGCGTGAGCTTGTTCACACTGCGCACTATCCCCATACACACACCCAGGATCACACTGAGAGTGAGCTTGTTCACACTGCGCACTATCCCCATACGCACACAGGATCACACTGAGAGTGAGCTTGTTCACACTGCGCACTATCCCCATACACACACCCAGGATCACACTGAGAGTGAGCTTGTTCACACTGCGTACTATCCCCATACACACACCCAGGATCACACTGAGAGTGAGCTTGTTCACACTGCGCACTATCCCCACACACACACCCAGGATCACACTGAGAGTGAGCTTGTTCACACCGCGCACTATCCCCACACACACACCCAGATCACACTGAGAGTGAGCTTGTTCACACTGCGCACTATCCCATACACACACCAAGGATCACACTGAGAGTGAGCTTGTTCACACTG
The DNA here is from genome assembly GCF_047496885.1 of Scyliorhinus torazame. NCBI lineage: Eukaryota > Metazoa > Chordata > Chondrichthyes > Carcharhiniformes > Scyliorhinidae > Scyliorhinus > Scyliorhinus torazame. Next base: position 418,646,036 of record NC_092707.1, read on the forward strand.
CGCACTATCCCCATACACACACCCAGATCACACTGAGAGTGAGCTTGTTCACACCGCGCACTATCCCCATACACACACCCAGGATCACACTGAGAGTGAGCTTGTTCACACCATGCACTATCCCCACACACACACCCAGATCACACTGAGAGTGAGCTTGTTCACACTGCGCACTATCCCCATACACACACCCAGGCTCACACTGAGCGTGAGCTTGTTCATACCGTACACTATCCCCATACACACACCCAGGATCACACCGAGAGTGAGCTTGTTCACACTGCACACTATCCCCATACACGCACACCCAGGATCACACTGAGAGTGAGCTTGTTCACACTGCACACTATCTCCATACATACACACCCAGGATCACACTGAGAGAGAGCTTGTTCACACCGCGCACTATCCCCATACACACACCCAGGATCACACTGAGAGTGAACGTGTTCACACCGCGTACTATCCCCATTCACACACCCAGCATCACAATTAGAGTGAGCTTGTTCACACCGCGCACTATCCCCATACACACACCCGGGATCACACTGAGCGTGAGCTTGTTCCCACCACGCACTATGCCCATACACACACCCAGGATCACACTGAGAGTGAGCTTGTTCACACCACGCACTATGCACATACACACACCCAGGATCACACTGAGAGTGGGATTGTTCACACCGTGCACTATCACCATACACACACCCAGGAACACACTGAGAGTGAGCTTGTTCACACTGCGAACTATCCCCATACACACACCCAGGATCACACTGAGAGTGAGCTTGTTCACACCGCGCACTATCCCCATACACACACCCAGGATCACACTGAGAGTGAGCGTTTTCACACTGCACACTATCCCCATACACACACCCAGGATCACACTGAGAGTGAACTTGTTCACACCGCGCACTATCCCCATACACGCACCCGGGATCACACTGAGAGTGAGTTTGTTCACACTGCACACTATCCCCATACACACACCCAGGATCACACTGAGAGTGAGCTTGTTCACACCGCACACTATCCCCATACACACACCCAGGATCACATTGAGCGTGAGCTTGTTCACACTGCGCACTATCCCCATACACACACCCAGGATCACACTGAGAGTGAACTTGTGCACACTGCGCAATGTCCCTATACACACACCCAGGATCACACTGAGAGTGAGCTTGTTCACACTGCGCACAATGCCCATACACACCCAGGATCACACTGAGAGTGAGCTTGTTCACACCGCGCACTATCCCCATACACACTCACAGATCACACTGAGAGTGAGCTTGTTCACACTGCGTACTATCCCCATACACACACACAGATCACACTGAGAGTGAGCTTGTTCACACCGCGCACTATCCCCATACACACACAAGATCACACTGAGAGTGAGCTTGTTCACACCGCGCACTATCCCCATACACACACCCAGGATCACACTGAGAGTGAGCTGGTTCGCACCGCGCACTATCCCCATACACACACCCAGGATCACACTGACAGTGAGCTTGTTCACACCGCGCACTATCCCCATACACACTCACAGATCACACTGAGAGTGAGCTTGTTCACACTGCGTACTATCCCCATACACACACACAGATCACACTGAGAGTGAGCTTGTTCACACGGCACACTATCCCCATACACACACCCAGGATCACTCTGAGCGTGAGCTTGTTCACACTGCGCACTATCCCCATACACACACCCAGGTTCACACTGAGAGTGAGCTTGTTCACACTGCGCACTATCCCCATACACACACCCAGGAACACACTGAGAGTGAGCTTGTTCACACTGCGCACTATCCCCATACACACACCCAGGATCACACTGAGAGTGAGATTGTTCACACCGCGTACTATCACCATACACACACCCGGGATCATATTGAGAGTGAGCGTGATCACACTGCGCATTATGCCCATACACACACCCAGGATCACACTGAGAGTGAGCTTGTTCTCACTGCGTACTATCCCCATACACACACCCAGATCACACTGAGAGTGAGCTTGTTCACACTGCACACTATCCCCATACACACACCCAGATCACACTGAGAGTGAGCTTGTTCACACTGCGCACTATCCCCATACACACACCCAGGATCACACTGAGAGTGAGCTTGTTCACAACGCGTACTATCCCCATACACACACCCAGCATCACACTGAGAGTGAGCTTGTTCACACCGCGCACTATCCCCATACATGCACCCGCGATCACACTGAGAGTGAGCTTGTTCACACCACGCACTATCCCCATACATGCACCCGGGATCACACTGAGAGTGAGCTTGTTCACACTGCGTACTATCCCAATACACACCCAGGATCACACTTAGAGTGAGCTTGTTCACACTGCGCACTATCCCTATACACACACCCAGGATGACACTGAGAGTGAACTTGTTCACACCGCGCACTATCTCCATGCACACCCAGGATCACACTGAGAGTGAGCTTGTTCACACCGCGCATTATCCCCATACACACACCCAGGATCACACTGAGCGTGAGCTTGTTCACACTGCGCACTATCCCCATACACACACCCAGGATCACTCTGAGAGTGAACTTGTTCACACTGCGCACTATCCCCATACACACACCCAAAACCACACTGAGAGTGAGCTTGTTCACACTGCGCACTATCCCCATACACACCCAGGATCACACTGAGAGTGAACTTGATCATACTGCATACTATCCCCATACACACACCCAGATCACACTGAGAGTGAGCTTGTTCACACCGCGCAAAATCCCCATACATACACCCAGGATCACACTGAGAGTGAGCTTGATCACACTGCGCACTATCCCCATACACACACCCAGGATCCCACTGAGAGTGAGCTTGTTCACACCGCGCACTATCCCCATACACACACCCAGGATCACACTGAGAGTGAGCTTGTTCACACTGCACACTATCCCCATACACTCACCCAGGATCACACTGAGAGTGAGCTTGTTCACACTGCGTACTATCCCCATACAGACACCCAGGATCACACTGAGAGTGAGCTTGTTCACACTGCGCACTATCCCCATACACACACCCAGGATCACACTGAGAGTGAACTTGTTCACACCGCGCACTATCCCCATACACACACCCAGGATCACACTGAGAGTGAGCTTGTTCGCACCGCGCACTATCCCCATACACACACCCAGGATCACACTGACAGTGAGCTTGTTCACACCGCGCACTATCCCCATACACACTCACAGATCACACTGAGAGTGAGCTTGTTCACACTGCGTACTATCCCCATACACACACACAGATCACACTGAGAGTGAGCTTGTTCACACGGCGCACTATCCCCATACACACACCCAGGATCACTCTGAGCGTGAGCTTGTTCACACTGCGCACTATCCCCATACACACACCCAGGTTCACACTGAGAGTGAGCTTGTTCACACTGCGCACTATCCCCATACACACACCCAGGAACACACTGAGAGTGAGCTTGTTCACACTGCGCACTATCCCCATACACACACCCAGGATCACACTGAGAGTGAGATTGTTCACACCGCGTACTATCCCCATACACACACCCAGGATCATATTGAGAGTGAGCGTGATCACACTGCGCACTATGCCCATACACACACCCAGATCACACTGAGAGTGAGCTTGTTCACACTGCGCACTATCCCCATACACACACCCAGGATCACACTGAGAGTGAGCTTGTTCACAACGCGTACTATCCCCATACACACACCCAGCATCACACTGAGAGTGAGCTTGTTCACACCGCGCACTATCCCCATACATGCACCCGAGATCACACTGAGAGTGAGCTTGTTCACACCGCGCACTATCCCCATACATACACCCGGGATCACACTGAGAGTGAGCTTGTTCACACTGCGTACTATCCCAATACACACAACCAGGATGACACTGAGAGTGAACTTGTTCACACCGCGCACTATCTCCATGCACACCCCGGATCACACTGAGAGTGAGCTTGTTCACACTGCGCACTATCCCCATACACACACCCAGGATCACTCTGAGAGTGAACTTGTTCACACTGCGCACTATCCCCATACACACACCCAAAACCACACTGAGAGTGAGCTTGTTCACACTGCGCACTATCCCCATACACACCCAGGATCACACTGAGAGTGAACTTGATCATACTGCATACTATCCCCATACACACACCCAGATCACACTGAGAGTGAGCTTGTTCACACCGCGCAAAATCCCCATACATACACCCAGGATCACACTGAGAGTGAGCTAGATCACACTGCGCTCTATCCCCATACACACACCCAGGATCCCACTGAGAGTGAGCTTGTTCACACCGCGCACTATCCCCATACACACACCCAGGATCACACTGAGAGTGAGCTTGTTCACACTGCACACTATCCCCATACACTCACCCAGGATCACACTGAGAGTGAGCTTGTTCACACTGCGTACTATCCCCATACACACACCCAGGATCACACTGAGAGTGAGCTTGTTCACACTGCGCACTATCCCCATACACACACCGAGGATCACACTGAGAGTGAACTTGTTCACACCGCGCACTATCTCCATACACACCCAGGATCACACTGAGAGTGAGCTTGTTCACACCGCGCACTATCCCCATACACGCACCCAGGATCACACTGAGAGTGAGTTTGTTCACACTGCACACTATCCCCATACACACACCCAGGATCACACTGAGAGTGAGCGTGTTCACACTGCGCACTATCCCCATACACACCCAGGATCACACTGAGAGTGAGCTTGATCATACTGCGTACTATCCCCATACACACAACCAGATCACACTGAGAGTGAGTTTGTTCACACCGCGCACAATCCCCATACACACACCCAGGATCACACTGAGAGTGAGCTTGTTCACACCGCGCACTATCCCCATACACACACCCAGGATCACACTGAGAGTGAGCTTGTTCACACCGCGCACTATCGCCATACACACACCCAGGATCACACAGAGCGTGAGCTTGTTCATACTGCGCACTATCCCCATACACACTCAGGATCACACTGAGAGTGAGCTTGTTCACACTGCGCACTATCCACATACACACACCCAGGATCACACTGAGCGTGAGCTTGTTCACACTGCGCACTATCCCAATACACACACCCAGGATCACACTGAGAGTGAGCTTGTTCACACCGCGCACTATCCCCATACAAACCCAGCATCACACTGAGAGTGAGCTTGTTCACACTGCACACTTTCCCCATACACACACCCAGGATCACACTGAGAGTGAGCTTGTTGACACTGCGCACAATGCCCATACACACCCAGGATCACACTGAGAGTCAGCTTGTTCACACCGCGCACTATCCCCATACACACACCCAGGATCACACTGAGCGTGAGCTTGTTCACACCGCGCACTATCCCCATACACACACAGGATCACACTGAGAGTGAGCTTGTTCACACCGCGCACTATCCCCATACACACATCCAGGATCACACTGAGCATGAGCTTGTTCACACTGCGCACTTTCCCCATACACACACCCAGGATCACACTGAGAGTGAGCTTGTTCACACTGCACACTATCCCCATACATACACCCAGGATGACACTGAGAGTGAGCTTGTTCACACTGCGCACTATCCCCATACACACACCCAGGATCACACTGAGAGTGAGCTTGTTCACACTGCACACTATCCCCATACACACACACAGGATCACATTGAGAGTGAGCTTGTTCACACTGCGCACTATCCCCATACACACAACCAGTATCACACTGAGAGTGAGCTTGTTCACACCGCGCACTATCCCCATACACACGCCCAGGATCACACTGAGAGGGAGCTTGTTCACACCGCGCACTATCCCCATACACACATCCAGGATCACACTGAGCGTGAGCTTGTTCACACTGCGCACTTTCCCCATACACACACCCAGGCTCACACTGAGAGTGAGCTTGTTCACACTGCACACTATCCCCATACACACACCCAGGATGTCACTGAGAGTGAGCTTGTTCACACTGCGCACTATCCCCATACACACACCCAGGATCACACTGAGAGTGAGTTTGTTCACACTGCACACTATCCCCATACACACACACAGGATCACACTGAGAGTGAGCTTGTTCACACTGCGCACTATCCGCATACACACAACCAGTATCACACTGAGATTGAGCTTGTTCACACCGCGCACTATCCCCATACACACGCCCAGGATCACACTGAGAGGGAGCTTGTTCACACCGCGCACTATCCCCATACACACACCCAGGATCACACTGAGAGTGAGCTTGTTCACACCGCGCACTATCCCCATACACACACCCAAGATCACACTGAGAGTGAGCTTGTTCACACCGCACACTATCCCCATACACACACACCCGGGAACACACTGAGAGTGAGCTTGTTCACACTGCGCACTATCCCCATACACACACCCAGGATCACACTGAGCGTGAGCTTGTTCACACTGCGCACTATCCCCATACACACACCCAGGATCACACTGAGAGTGAGCTTGTACACACCGCGCACTATCCCCATACACACACCCAGGATCGCACTGAGCGTGAGCTTGTTCACACTGCGCACTATCCCCATACACACCCAGGATCACACTGAGAGTGAGCTTGTTCACACTGCGCACTATCCACATACACACACCCAGGATCACACTGAGCGTGAGCTTGTTCACACTGCGCACTATCCCCATACACACACCCAGGATCACACTGAGAGTGAGCTTGTTCACACCGCGCACTATCCCCATACACACCCAGCATCACACTGAGAGTGAGCTTGTTCACACTGCACACTATCCCCATACACACACAGAGGATCACACTTAGAGTGAGCTTGTTCACACTGCGCACTATCCCCATACACACCCAGGATCACACTGAGAGTGAGCTTATTCACACCGAGCACTATCCCCATACACACACCCAGGATCACACTGAGAGTGAGCTTGTTCACACCGCGCACTATCCCCATACACACACCCAAGATCACACTGAGAGTGAGCTTGTTCACACTGCGCACTATCCCCATACACACACCCAGGATCACACTGAGAGTGAGCTTGTTCACACTGCGCACTATCCCCATACACACACCTAGGATCACACTGAGAGTGAGCTTGTTCACACCGCGCACTATCCCCATACACACACCCAGGATCACACTGAGAGTGAGCTGGTTCACACTGCGTACTATCCCCATACACACACCCAGGATCACACTGAGAGTGAGCTTGTTCACACTGCACACTATCCCCATACACACAACCAGATCACACTGAGAGTGAGCTTGTTCACACTGCGCACCATCCCCATACACACACCCAGGATCACACTGAGAGTGAGCTTGTTCACACTGCGCACTATCCCCATACACACACCCAGGATCACACTGAGACTGAGCTTGTTCACACTGTGCACTATCCCCATGCACACACCCAGGATCACACTGAGAGTGAGCTTGTTCACATTGTGCACTATACACAGACCCAGGATCACACTGAGAGTTAGCTTGTTCACACTGCGTACTATCCCCATACACACACGCAGGATCACAATGAGAGTGAGCTTGTTCACACCGCGCACTATACCCATACACACATCCAGGATCACACTGAGTGTGAACTTGTTCACACTGCGCACTATGCCCATACACACACCCAGGATCACACTGAGAGTGAGCCTGTTCACACCGCGCACTATCCCCATACACACACCCAGGATCACACTGAGAGTGAGCTTGTTCACACTGCGTACTATCCCCATACACACACCCAGGATCACACTGAGAGTGAGCTTGTTCACACTGCGCACTATCCCCATACAGACACTCAGGATCACATTTAGAGTGAGCTTGTTCACACTGCGTACTATCCCCATACACACACCCAGGATCACACTGAGAGTGAGCTTGTTCACACCGCGCACTATCTTCATGCACACCAACGATCACACTGAGAGTGAGCTTGTTCACACCGCGCACTATCCCCATACACACACCCAGGATCACACTGAGAGTGAGCTTGTTCACACCGCGCACTATCTTCATACACACCCAGGATCACACTGAGAGTGAGCTTGTTCACAACGCGCACTATCCCCATACACACACCCAGTATCACATTGAGCGTGAGCTTGTTCACACTGCGCACTATCCCCATACACACACCCAGGATCACACTGAGAGTGAGCTTGTTCACACCACGCACTATCGCCATACACACACCCAGGGTTACACTGAGAGTGAGCTTGTTCACACCGCGCACTATCCCCATACACAGACCCAGGATCACACTGAGCGTGAGCTTGTTCACACCGCGCACTATCCCCATACACACACCCAGCATCACACTGAGAGTGAGCTTGTTCACACCGCGCACTATCCCCATACACACACCCAGCATCACACTGAGAGTGAGCTTGTTCACACTGCGCACTATCGCCATAAACACATCCGGGATCACACTGAGCGTGAGCTTGTTCACACGGCGCACTATCCCCATACACACACCCAGGATCACACTGAGAGTGAGCTTGTTCACACCGTGCACTATCCCCATACACACACAAGATCACACTGAGAGTGAGCTTGTTCACACCGCGCACTATTCCCATACACACACCCAGGATCACACTGAGAGTGAGCTTGTTCACACCGTGCACTATCCCCATACACACACCCAGGATCACACTGAGAGTGAGCTTGTTCACACCGCGCACTATCCCCATACACACACCCGGGAACACACTGAGAGTGAGCTTTTTCACACTGCGCACTATCCCCATAAACACACCCAGGATCACACTGAGCGTGAGCTTGTTCACACTGCGCACTATCTCCATACACACACCCAGGATCACACTGAGAGTGAGCTTGTTCACACTGCGCACTATCCCCATACACATCCAGGATCACACTGAGCATGAGCTTGTTCACACTGCGCACTATCCCCATACACACACCAGGGATCACACTGAGAGTGAGCTTGTTCACACTGCGCACTATCCCCATACACACACCCAGGATCACACTGAGAGTGAGCTTGTTCACACTGCGCACTATCCCCATACACTCACACAGGATCACACTGAGAGTGAGCTTGTTCAAACTGCGCAATATCCCCATACACACACCCAGGACTAGACTGAGAGTGAGCTTGTTCACACTGTGTACTACCCCATACACACACCCGGGATCACACTGAGAGTGAGCTTGTTCACACTGCGCACAATGCCCATACACACCCAGCATCACACTGAGAGTGAGCTTGTTCACACGGCGTACTATCCCCATACACACACCCAGGATTACACTGAGAGTGAGCTTGTTCACACCGCGCACTATCCCCATACACACACAAGATCACACTGAGAGTGAGCTTGTTCACACCACGCACTATCCTCATACACACACCCAGGATCACACTGAGAGTGAGCTTGTTCACACCGCGCACTATCCCCATACACACACCCAGGATCACACTGAGAGTGAGCTTGTTCACACCGCGCACTATCCCCATACACACACACCCGGGAACACACTGAGAGTGAGCTTTTTCACACTGCGCACTATCCCCATACACACACCCAGGATCACATTGAGCATGAGCTTGTTCACACTGCGCACTACCTCCATACACACACCCAGGATCACACTGAGAGTGAGCTTGTTCACACTGCGCACTATCCCCATACACATCCAGTATCACAATGAGCGTGAGCTTGTTCACACTGCGCACTATCCCCATACACACACCAGGGATCACACTGAGAGTGAGCTGGTTCACACTGCGCACTATCCCCATACACACACCCAGGATCACACTGAGAGTGAGCTTGTTCACACTGCGCACTATCCCCATACACACACACAGGATCACACTGAGAGTGAGCTTGTTCAAACTGCGCAATATCCCCATACACACACCCAGGACCAGACTGAGAGTGAGCTTGTTCACACTGTGTACTATCCCCATACACACTCACAGATCACACTGAGAGTGATCTTGTTCACACTGCGTACTATCCCCATACACACACACAGATCACACTGAGAGTGAGCTTGTTCACACGGCGCACTATCCCCATACACACACCCAGGATCACACTGAGAGTGAGCTTGTTCACACTGCGCACTATCCCCATACACACACCCAGGAACACACTGAGAGTGATCTTGTTCACACTGCGCACTATCCCCATACACACACCCAGGATCACACTGAGAGTGAGCTTGTTCACACGGCGCACTATCCCCATACACACACCCAGGATCACACTGAGAGTGAGCTTGTTCACACTGCGCACTATCCCCATACACATCCAGGATCACACTGAGCATGAGCTTGTTCACACTGCGCACTATCCCCATACACACACCAGGGATCACACTGAGAGTGAGCTTGTTCACACTGCGCACTATCCCCATACACACACCCAGGGTCACACTGAGAGTGAGCTTGTTCACACTGCGCACTATCCCCATACACTCACACAGGATCACACTGAGAGTGAGCTTGTTCAAACTGCGCAATATCCCCATACACACACCCAGGACCAGACTGAGAGTGAGCTTGTTCACACTGTGTACTACCCCATACACACACCCGGGATCACACTGAGAGTGAGCTTGTTCACACTGCGCACAATGCCCATACACACCCAGCATCACACTGAGAGTGAGCTTGTTCACACGGCGTACTATCCCCATACACACACCCAGGATTACACTGAGAGTGAGCTTGTTCACACCGCGCACTATCCCCATACACACACAAGATCACACTGAGAGTGAGCTTGTTCACACCACGCACTATCCTCATACACACACCCAGGATCACACTGAGAGTGAGCTTGTTCACACCGCGCACTATCCCCATACACACACCCAGGATCACACTGAGAGTGAGCTTGTTCACACCGTGCACTATCCCCATACACACACACCCGGGAACACACTGAGAGTGAGCTTTTTCACACTGCGCACTATCCCCATACACACACCCAGGATCACATTGAGCGTGAGCTTGTTCACACTGCGCACTACCTCCATACACACACCCAGGATCACACTGAGAGTGAGCTTGTTCACACTGCGCACTATCCCCATACACATCCAGTATCACACTGAGCGTGAGCTTGTTCACACTGCGCACTATCCCCATACACACACCAGGGATCACACTGAGAGTGAGCTGGTTCACACTGCGCACTATCCCCATACACACACCCAGGATCACACTGAGAGTGAGCTTGTTCACACTGCGCACTATCCCCATACACACACACAGGATCACACTGAGAGTGAGCTTGTTCAAACTGCGCAATATCCTCATACACACACCCAGGACCAGACTGAGAGTGAGCTTGTTCACACTGTGTACTATCCCCATACACACTCACAGATCACACTGAGAGTGATCTTGTTCACACTGCGTACTATCCCCATACACACACACAGATCACACTGAGAGTGAGCTTGTTCACACGGCGCACTATCCCCATACACACACCCAGGATCACACTGAGAGTGAGCTTGTTCACACTGCGCACTATCCCCATACACACACCCAGGAACACACTGAGAGTGATCTTGTTCACACTGCGCACTATCCCCATACACACACCCAGGATCACACTGAGAGTGAGCTTGTTCACACGGCGCACTATCCCCATACACACACCCAGGATCACACTGAGAGTGAGCTTGTTCACACTGCGCACTATCCCCATACACATCCAGGATCACACTGAGCATGAGCTTGTTCACACTGCGCACTATCCCCATACACACACCAGGGATCACACTGAGAGTGAGCTTGTTCACACTGCGCACTATCCCCATACACACACCCAGGATCACACTGAGAGTGAGCTTGTTCACACTGCGCACTATCCCCATACACTCACACAGGATCACACTGAGAGTGAGCTTGTTCAAACTGCGCAATATCCCCATACACACACCCAGGACCAGACTGAGAGTGAGCTTGTTCACACTGTGTACTACCCCATACACACACCCGGGATCACACTGAGAGTGAGCTTGTTCACACTGCGCACAATGCCCATACACACCCAGCATCACACTGAGAGTGAGCTTGTTCACACGGCGTACTATCCCCATACACACACCCAGGATTACACTGAGAGTGAGCTTGTTCACACCGCGCACTATCCCCATACACACACAAGATCACACTGAGAGTGAGCTTGTTCACACCACGCACTATCCTCATACACACACCCAGGATCACACTGAGAGTGAGCTTGTTCACACCGCGCACTATCCCCATACACACACCCAGGATCACACTGAGAGTGAGCTTGTTCACACCGCGCCCTATCCCCATACACACACACCCGGGAACACACTGAGAGTGAGCTTTTTCACACTGCGCACTATCCCCATACACACACCCAGGATCACATTGAGCGTGAGCTTGTTCACACTGCGCACTACCTCCATACACACACCCAGGATCACACTGAGAGTGAGCTTGTTCACACTGCGCACTATCCCCATACACATCCAGTATCACACTGAGCGTGAGCTTGTTCAGACTGCGCACTATCCCCATACACACACCAGGGATCACACTGAGAGTGAGCTGGTTCACACTGCGCACTATCCCCATACACACACCCAGGATCACACTGAGAGTGAGCTTGTTCACACTGCGCACTATCCCCATACACTCACACAGGATCACACTGAGAGTGAGCTTGTTCAAACTGCGCAATATCCCCATACACACACCCAGGACCAGACTGAGAGTGAGCTTGTTCACACTGTGTACTACCCCATACACACAACCGGGATCACACTGAGAGTGAGCTTGTTCACACTGCGCACAATGCCCATACACACCCAGCATCACACTGAGAGTGAGCTTGTTCACACCGCGCACTATCCCCATACACACACACAGGATCACACTGAGAGTGAGCTTGTTCAAACTGCGCAATATCCCCATACACACACCCAGGACCAGACTGAGAGTGAGCTTGTTCACACTGTGTACTATCCCCATACACACTCACAGATCACACTGAGAGTGATCTTGTTCACACTGCGTACTATCCCCATACACACACACAGATCACACTGAGAGTGAGCTTGTTCACACGGCGCACTATCCCCATACACACACCCAGGATCACACTGAGAGTGAGCTTGTTCACACTGCGCACTATCCCCATACACACACCCAGGAACACACTGAGAGTGATCTTGTTCACACTGCGCACTATCCCCATACACACACCCAGGATCACACTGAGAGTGAGCTTGTTCACACGGCGCACTATCCCCATACACACACCCAGGATCACACTGAGAGTGAGCTTGTTCACACTGCGCACTATCCCCATACACACACCCAGGAACACACTGAGAGTGAGCTTGTTCACACTGCGCACTATCCCCATACACACACCCAGGATCACACTGAGAGTGAGCTTCTTCACACTGCGCACTATCCCCATACACACACCCAGGAACACACTGAGAGTGAGCTTGTTCACACTGCGCACTATCCCCATACACACACCCAGGATCACACTGAGAGTGAGATTGTTCACACCGCGTACTATCCCCATGCACACACCCAGGATCATATTGAGAGTGAGCGTGATCACACTGCGCACTATGCCCATACACACACCCAGGATCACACTGAGAGTGAGCTTGTTCTCACTGCGTACTATCCCCATACACACACCCAGATCACACTGAGAGTGAGCTTGTTCACACTGCACACTATCCCCATACACACACCCAGATAACACTGAGAGTGAGCTTGTTCACACTGCGCACTATCCCCATAGACACACCCAGGATCACACTGAGAGTGACCTTGTTCACACCGCGTACTATCCCCATACACACACCCAGGATCACACTGAGAGTGAGCTTGTTCACACCGCGCACTATCCCCATACATGCACCCGCGATCACACTGAGAGTGAGCTTGTTCACACCGCGCACTATCCCCATACATGCACCCGGGATCACACTGAGAGTGAGCTTGTTCACACTGCGTACTATCCCAATACACACCCAGGATCACACTGAGAGTGAGCTTGTTCAAACTGCGTACTATCCCAATACACACCCAGGATCACACTGAGAGTGAGCTTGTTCACACTGCGCACTATCCCCATACACACACCCAGGTTCACACTGAGATTGAGCTTGGTCACACTGCGCATTATCCCCATACACACCCAGGATCACACTGAGAGTGAGCTTGTTCACACTGTGCACTATCCCCATACACACACCCAGGATCACACTGAGAGTGAGCTTGTTCACACCGCGCACTATCCCCATACACACACACAGGATCACACTGAGAGTGAGCTTGTTCACACCGCGCACTATCCCCATACACACACCCATGATCACACTGAGAGTGAGCTTGTTCACACTGCGCACTATCACCATACACACACCCAGGATCACACTGAGAGTGAGCTTGCTCACAGTGCGCACTATCCCCATACACACACCCAGGGTCACACTGAGACTAAGCTTGTTCACGCTGTGCACTATCCCCATACACACACCCAGGATCACACTGAGAGTGAGCTTGTTCACACTGCGCACTATCCCCAAACACACACAGGATCACACTGAGAGTGAACTTGTTCACACTGCGTACTCTCCCCATACACCCACCCAGGATCACAATGAGAGTGAGCTTGTTCACACTGCGCACTATCCCCATACACACCCAGGATCACACTGAGAGTGAGCTTGTTCACACTGCGTACTATCCCCATACACACACCCAGGATCACACTGAGAGTGAGCTTGTTCACACCGCGCACTATCCCCAAACACACACCCAGGATCACACTGAGAGTGAGCTTGTTCACACTGCGTACTATCCCAATACACACCCAGGATCACACTGAGAGTGAGCTTGTTCACACTGCGCACTATCCCCATACACACACCCAGGTTCACACTGAGATTGAGCTTGGTCACACTGCGCATTATCCCCATACACACCCAGGATCACACTGAGAGTCAGCTTGTTCACACTGCGCACTATTCCCATACATACACCCAGGATCACACTGAGAGTGAGCTTGATCACACTGCGCACTATCCCCATACACACACCCAGGATCACACTGAGAGTGAGCTTGTTCACACTGTGCACTATCCCCATACACACACCCAGGATCACACTGAGAGTGAGCTTGTTCACACCGCGTACAATCCCCATACATACACATAGGATCACATTGAGAGTGAGCTTGATCACACTGCGCACTATCCCCATACACACACCCAGGATCAGACTGAGAGTGAGCTTGTTCACACTGCGCACTATCCCCATACACACACCCAGGATCACACTGAGACTGAGCTTGTTCACACTGTGCACTATCCCCATACCCATCCCCAGGATCACACTGAGAGTGAGCTTGTTCACACTGCACACTATCCCCATACACACACCCAGGATCACACTGAGAGTGAGCTTGTTCACACCGCGCACTATCCCCATGCACACACCCAGGATCACACTGAGAGTGGGCTTGTTCACACTGCGCACTATCCCCATACACACACCCAGGCTCACACTGAGACTGAGCTTGTTCACACTGCGCACTATCCCCATACACAGACCCAGGATCACACTGAGAGTGAGCTTGTCCACACTGCGCACTATCCCCATACACACACCCAGGATCACACTGAGAGTGAGTTTGTTCACACTGCACACTATTCCCATACACACACCCAGGATCACAATGAGAGTGAGCTTGTTCACACAGCGCACTATCCCCATACACACCCAGGATCACATTGAGAGTGAGCTTGATCATACTGCATACTATCCCCATACACACACCCAGATCAAACTGAGAATGAGCTTGTTCACACCGCGTACAATCCCCATACATACACATAGGATCACATTGAGAGTGAGCTTGATCACACTGCGCACTATCCCCATACACACACCCAGGATCACACTGAGACTGAGCTTGTTCACACTGTGCACTATCCCCATACACACCCCCAGGATCACACTGAGAGTGAGCTTGTTCACACCGCGCACTATCCCCATACACACACCCAGGATCACACTGAGAGTGGGCTTGTTCACACTGCGCACTATCGCCATACACACACACAGGCTCACACTGAGACTGAGCTTGTTCACACTGTGCACTATCCCCATGCACACACCCAGGATCACACTGAGAGTGAGCTTGTCCACACTGCGCACTATCCCCATACACACACCCAGGATCACACTGAGAGTGAGCTTGTTCACACAGCGCACTATCCCCATACACACCCAGGATCACACTGAGAGTGAGCTTGTTCACACCACGCACTATCCCCATACACACACCCAGGATCACACTGAGAGTGGGCTTGTTCACACTGCGCACTATCCCCATACACACACCCAGGCTCACACTGAGACTGAGCTTGTTCATACTGTGCACTATCCCCATACACACACCCAGGATCACACTGAGAGTGAGCTTGTCTACACCGCGCACTATCCCCATACACACACCCAGGATCACACTGAGAGTGAGTTTGTTTACACTGCGCACTATCCCCATACACACACCCAGGCTCACACTGAGACTGAGCTTGTTCATACTGTGCACTATCCCCATACACACACCCAGGATCACACTGAGAGTGAGCTTGTCCACACCGCGCACTATCCCCATACACACACCCAGGATCACACTGAGAGTGAGTTTGTTTACACTGCGCACTATCCCCATACACACACCCAGGCTCACACTGAGACTGAGCTTGTTCATACTGTGCATTATCCCCATACACACACCCAGGATCACACTGAGAGTGAGCTTGTCCACACCGCGCACTATCCCCATACACACACCCAGGATCACACTGAGAGTGAGTTTGTTCACACCGCGCACTATCCCCATACACACACCCAGGATCACAATGAGAGTGAGCTTGTTCACAATGCGCACTATCCCCATACACACACCCAGGATCACACTGAGAGTGAGCTTGTTCACACCGCGTACTATCCCCATACACACACCCAGGATCACACTGAGAGTGAGCTTGTTCACACCGCGCACTATCCCCATACATGCACCCGCGATCACACTGAGAGTGAGCTTGTTCACACCGCGCACTATCCCCATACATGCACCCGGGATCACACTGAGAGTGAGCTTGTTCACACTGCGTACTATCCCAATACACACCCAGGATCACACTGAGAGTGAGCTTGTTCACACCGCGCACTATCCCCATACACACACCCATGATCACACTGAGAGTGAGCTTGTTCACACTGCGCACTATCACCATACACACACCCAGGATCACACTGAGAGTGAGCTTGCTCACAGTGCGCACTATCCCCATACACACACCCAGGGTCACACTGAGACTAAGCTTGTTCACGCTGTGCACTATCCCCATACACACACCCAGGATCACACTGAGAGTGAGCTTGTTCACACTGCGCACTATCCCCAAACACACACAGGATCACACTGAGAGTGAACTTGTTCACACTGCGTACTCTCCCCATACACCCACCCAGGATCACAATGAGAGTGAGCTTGTTCACACTGCGCACTATCCCCATACACACCCAGGATCACACTGAGAGTGAGCTTGTTCACACTGCGTACTATCCCCATACACACACCCAGGATCACACTGAGAGTGAGCTTGTTCACACCGCGCACTATCCCCAAACACACACCCAGGATCACACTGAGAGTGAGCTTGTTCACACTGCGTACTGTCCCAATACACACCCAGGATCACACTGAGAGTGAGCTTGTTCACACTGCGCACTATCCCCATACACACACCCAGGTTCACACTGAGATTGAGCTTGGTCACACTGCGCATTATCCCCATACACACCCAGGATCACACTGAGTGTCAGCTTGTTCACACTGCGCACTATTCCCATACATACACCCAGGATCACACTGAGAGTGAGCTTGATCACACTGCGCACTATCCCCATACACACACCCAGGATCACACTGAGAGTGAGCTTGTTCACACTGTGCACTATCCCCATACACACACCCAGGATCACACTGAGAGTGAGCTTGTTCACACCGCGTACAATCCCTATACATACACATAGGATCACATTGAGAGTGAGCTTGATCACACTGCGCACTATCCCCATACACACACCCAGGATCAGACTGAGAGTGAGCTTGTTCACACTGCGCACTATCCCCATACACACACCCAGGATCACACTGAGACTGAGCTTGTTCACACTGTGCACTATCCCCATACACACCCCCAGGATCACACTGAGAGTGAGCTTGTTCACACCGCGCACTATCCCCATACATGCACCCGCGATCACACTGAGAGTGAGCTTGTTCACGCCGCGCACTATCCCCATACATGCACCCGGGATCACACTGAGAGTGAGCTTGTTCACACTGCGTACTATCCCAATACACACCCAGGATCACACTGAGAGTGAGCTTGTTCACACTGCGTACTATCCCAATACACACCCAGGATCACACTGAGAGTGAGCTTGTTCACACTGCGCACTATCCCCATACACACACCCAGGTTCACACTGAGATTGAGCTTGGTCACACTGCGCATTATCCGCATACACACCCAGGATCACACTGAGAGTGAGCTTGTTCACACTGTGCACTATCCCCATACACACACCCAGGATCACACTGAGAGTGAGCTTGTTCACACCGCGCACTATCCCCATACACACACACAGGATCACACTGAGAGTGAGCTTGTTCACACCGCGCACTATCCCCATACACACACCCATGATCACACTGAGAGTGAGCTTGTTCACACTGCGCACTATCACCATACACACACCCAGGATCACACTGAGAGTGAGCTTGCTCACAGTGCGCACTATCCCCATACACACACCCAGGGTCACACTGAGACTAAGCTTGTTCACGCTGTGCACTATCCCCATACACACACCCAGGATCACACTGAGAGTGAGCTTGTTCACACTGCGCACTATCCCCAAACACACACAGGATCACACTGAGAGTGAACTTGTTCACACTGCGTACTCTCCCCATACACCCACCCAGGATCACAATGAGAGTGAGCTTGTTCACACTGCGCACTATCCCCATACACACCCAGGATCACACTGAGAGTGAGCTTGTTCACACTGCGTACTATCCCCATACACACACCCAGGATCACACTGAGAGTGAGCTTGTTCACACCGCGCACTATCCCCAAACACACACCCAGGATCACACTGAGAGTGAGCTTGTTCACACTGCGTACTATCCCAATACACACCCAGGATCACACTGAGAGTGAGCTTGTTCACACTGCGCATTATCCCCATACACACACCCAGGTTCACACTGAGATTGAGCTTGGTCACACTGCGCATTATCCCCATACACACCCAGGATCACACTGAGAGTCAGCTTGTTCACACTGCGCACTATTCCCATACATACACCCAGGATCACACTGAGAGTGAGCTTGATCACACTGCGCACTATCCCCATACACACACCCAGGATCACACTGAGAGTGAGCTTGTTCACACTGTGCACTATCCCCATACACACACTCAGGATCACACTGAGAGTGAGCTTGTTCACACCGCGTACAATCCCCATACATACACATAGGATCACATTGAGAGTGAGCTTGATCACACTGCGCACTATCCCCATACACACACCCAGGATCAGACTGAGAGTGAGCTTGTTCACACTGCGCACTATCCCCATACACACACCCAGGATCACACTGAGACTGAGCTTGTTCACACTGTGCACTATCCCCATACACACCCCCAGGATCACACTGAGAGTGAGCTTGTTCACACTGCACACTATCCCCATACACACGCCCAGGATCACACTGAGAGTGAGCTTGTTCACACCGCGCACTATCCCCATGCACACACCCAGGATCACACTGAGAGTGGGCTTGTTCACACTGCGCACTATCCCCATACACACACCCAGGCTCACACTGAGACTGAGCTTGTTCACACTGCGCACTATCCCCATACACAGACCCAGGATCACACTGAGAGTGAGCTTGTCCACACTGCGCACTATCCCCATACACACACCCAGGATCACACTGAGAGTGAGTTTGTTCACACTGCACACTATTCCCATACACACACCCAGGATCACAATGAGAGTGAGCTTGTTCACACAGCGCACTATCCCAATACACACCCAGGATCACATTGAGAGTGAGCTTGATCATACTGCATACTATCCCCATACACACACCCAGATCAAACTGAGAATGAGCTTGTTCACACCGCGTACAATCCCCATACATACACATAGGATCACATTGAGAGTGAGCTTGATCACACTGCGCACTATCCCCATACACACACCCAGGATCACACTGAGACTGAGCTTGTTCACACTGTGCACTATCCCCATACACACCCCCAGGATCACACTGAGAGTGAGCTTGTTCACACCGCGCACTATCCCCATACACACACCCAGGATCACACTGAGAGTGGGCTTGTTCACACTGCGCACTATCCCCATACACACACACAGGCTCACACTGAGACTGAGCTTGTTCACACTTTGCACTATCCCCATGCACACACCCAGGATCACACTGAGAGTGAGCTTGTCCACACTGCGCACTATCCCCATACACACACCCAGGATCACACTGAGAGTGAGTTTGTTCACACTGCACACTATCCCCATACACACCCAGGATCACACTGAGAGTGAGCTTGTTCACACCACGCACTATCCCCATACACACACCCAGGATCACACTGAGAGTGGGCTTGTTCACACTGCGCACTATCCCCATACACACACCCAGGCTCACACTGAGACTGAGCTTGTTCATACTGTGCACTATCCCCATACACACACCCAGGATCACACTGAGAGTGAGCTTGTCTACACCGCGCACTATCCCCATACACACACCCAGGATCACACTGAGAGTGAGTTTGTTTACACTGCGCACTATCCCCATACACACACCCAGGCTCACACTGAGACTGAGCTTGTTCATACTGTGCACTATCCCCATACACACACCCAGGATCACACTGAGAGTGAGCTTGTCCACACCGCGCACTATCCCCATACACACACCCAGGATCACACTGAGAGTGAGTTTGTTTACACTGCGCACTATCCCCATACACACACCCAGGCTCACACTGAGACTGAGCTTGTTCATACTGTGCATTATCCCCATACACACACCCAGGATCACACTGAGAGTGAGCTTGTCCACACCGCGCACTATCCCCATACACACACCCAGGATCACACTGAGAGTGAGTTTGTTCACACCGCGCACTATCCCCATACACACACCCAGGATCACAATGAGAGTGAGCTTGTTCACAATGCGCACTATCCCCATACACACACCCAGGATCACACTGAGAGTGAGCTTGTTCACACCGCGTACTATCCCCATACACACACCCAGGATCACACTGAGAGTGAGCTTGTTCACACCGCGCACTATCCCCATACATGCACCCGCGATCACACTGAGAGTGAGCTTGTTCACACCGCGCACTATCCCCATACACACACCCAGGATCACACTGAGAGTGGGCTTGTTCACACTGCGCACTATCCCCATACACACACCCAGGCTCACACTGAGACTGAGCTTGTTCACACTGTGCACTATCCCCATACACACACCCAGGATCACACTGAGAGTGAGCTTGTCCACACTGCGCACTATCCCCATACACACACCCAGGATCACACTGAGAGTGAGTTTGTTCACACTGCACACTATCCCCATACACACACCCAGGATCACAATGAGAGTGAGCTTGTTCACACAGCGCACTATCCCCATACACACCCAGGATCACACTGAGAGTGAGCTTGTTCACACCACGCACTATCCCCATACACACACCCAGGATCACACTGAGAGTGGGCTTGTTCACACTGCGCACTATCCCCATACACACACCCAGGCTCACACTGAGACTGAGCTTGTTCACACTGTGCACTATCCCCATACACACACCCAGGATCACACTGAGAGTGAGCTTGTCCACACCGCGCACTATCCCCATACACACACCCAGGATCACACTGAGAGTGAGTTTGTTTACACTGCACACTATCCCCATGCACACACCCAGGATCACAATAAGAGTGAGCTTGTTCACAATGCGCACTATCCCCATACACACACCCAGGATCACACTGAGAGTGAGCTTGTTCACACCGCGTACTATCCCCATACACACATCCAGGATCACACTGAGAGTGAGCTTGTTCACACCGCGCACTATCCCCATACATGCACCCGCGATCACACTGAGAGTGAGCTTGTTCACACCGCGCTCTATCCCCATACATGCACCCGGGATCACACTGAGAGTGAGATTGTTCACAGTGCGTCCTATCCCAATACACACCCAGGATCACACTGAGAGTGAGCTTGTTCACACTGCGCACTATCCCCATACACACACCCAGGTTCACACTGAGAGTGAGCTTGGTCACACTGCGCATTATCCCCATACACACCCAGGATCACACTGAGAGTGAGCTTGTTCACACTGCGCACTATTCCCATACATACACCCAGGATCACACTGAGAGTGAGCTTGATCACACTGCGCACTATCCCCATACACACATCCAGGATCACACTGAGAGTGAGCTTGTTCACACTGTGCACTATCCCCATACACACACCCAGGATCACACTGAGAGTGAGCTTGTTCACACCGCGCACTATCCCCATACACACACCCAGGATCACACTGAGAGTCAGCTTGTTCACACTGCGCACTATCCCCATACACACCCAGGATCACACTGAGAGTGAGCTTGATCATACTGCGTACTATTCCCATACACACACCCAGATCACACTGAGAGTTAGCTTGTTCACACCGCGTACAATCCACATACATACACATAGGATCACACTGAGAGTGAGCTTGATCACACTGCGCACTATCCCCATACACACACACACAGGTTCACACTGAGAGTGAGCTTGGTCACACTGCGCATTATCCCCATACACACCCAGGATCACACTGAGAGTGAGCTTGTTCACACCGCGCACTATCCCCATACACATACCCATGATCACACTGAGAGTGAGCTTGTTCACACTGCGCACTATCGCCATACACACACCCAGGATCACACTGAGAGTGAGCTTGTTCACAGTGCGCACTATCCCCATACACACACCCAGGGTCACACTGAGACTAAGCTTGTTCACGCTGTGCACCATCCCCATACACACACCCAGGATCACACTGAGAGTGAGCTTGTTCACACTGCGCACTATCCCCATACACACCCAGGTTCACACTGAGAGTGAGCTTGTTCACACTGCGTACTATCCCCATACACACACCCAGGATCACACTGAGAGTGAGCTTGTTCACACCGCGCACTATCCCCATACACACACCCAGGATCACACTGAGAGTGAGCTTGTTCACACTGCGTACTATCCCAATACACACCCAGGATCAAACTGAGAGTGAGCTTGTTCACACTGCGCACTATCCCCATACACACACCCAGGTTCACACTGAGAGTGAGCTTGGTCACACTGCGCATTATCCCCATACACACCCAGGATCACACTGAGAGTGAGCTTGTTCACACTGCGCACTGTTCCCATACATACACCCAGGATCACACTGAGAGCGAGCTTGTCCACACCGCGCACTATCCCCACACACACACCCAGGATCACACTGAGAGTGAGTTTGTTCACACTGCACACTATTCCCATACACACACCCAGGATCACAAAGAGAGTGAGCTTGTTCACACTGCGCACTATCCCCATACACACCCAGGGTCACACTGAGAGTGAGCTTGTTCACACCACGCACTATCCCCATACACACACCCAGGATCACACTGAGAGTGGGCTTGTTCACACTGCGCACTATCCCCATACACACACCCAGGCTCACACTGAGACTGAGCTTGTTCACACTGTGCACTATCCCCATACACACACCCAGGATCACACTGAGAGTGAGCTTGTCCACACAGCGCACTATCCCCATACACACACCCAGGATCACACTGAGAGTGAGTTTGTTCACACTGCACACTATCCCCATACACACACCCAGGATCACATTGAGCGTGAGCTTTTTCACACTGCGCACTATCCCCATACACACACCCAGATCACACTGAGAGTGAGCTTGTTCACACCGCGCACTATCCCCATACACACACCCAGGATCACACTGAGCGTGAGCTTGTTCACACTGCGCACTATCCCCAAACACACACCCAGGATCACACTGAGAGTGAGCTTGTTCACAGTGCGCACTATCCCCATACACACACCCAGGCTCACACAGAGGCTGTGCTTGTTCACACTGTGCACTATCCCCATACACACACCCAGGATCACACTGAGAGTGAGTTGGTTCACACTGCACACTATCCCCATACACACACCCAGGATCACAATGAGAGTGAGCTTGTTCACATTTCGCACTATCCCCATACACACCCAGGATCACACTGAGAGTGAGCTTGTTCACACTGCGTACTATCCCCATACACACACCCAGGATCACACTGAGAGTGAGCTTGTTCGCACCGCGCACTATCCCCATACACACACCCAGGATCACACTGAGAGTCAGCTTGTTCACACTGCGCACTATCCCCATACACACACCCAGGCTCAAACTGAGACTGAGCTTGTTCACACTGTGCACTATCCCCATACACACACCCATGATCACACTGAGAGTGAGCTTGTCCACACCGCGCACTATCCCCATACACACACCCAGGATCACACTGAGAGTGAGCTTGTTCACACCGCGCACTATCCCCATACACAGACCTAGATCACACTGAGAGTGAGCTTGTTCACACCGCGCACTATCCCCATACACACACACAGGATCACACTGAGAGTGAGCTTGTTCACACTGCGCACTATCCCCATACACACACCCAGGATCACACTGAGAGTGAGCTTGTTCACACCGCGCACTATCCCCATACACACACCCAGGATCACACTGAGAGTGAGCTTGTTCACACTGCGCACTATCCCCATACACACACCCAGGATCACACTGAGAGTGAGCTTGTTCACACCGCGCACTATCCCCATACACACACCCAGGATCACACTGAGAGTGAGCTTGTTCACACTGCGCACTATCACCATACACACCCAGGCTCACACTGAGAGTGAGCTTGTTCAAACCGCGCACTATCCCCATACACACACCCAGGATCACACTGAGAGTGAGCTTGTTTACACCGTGCACTATCCCCGTACACACACCCAGGATCACACTGAGAGTGAGCTTATTCACACCGCGCACTATCCCCATACACACACCCAGGATCACACTGAGAGTGAGCTTGTACACACTGCGCACTTTCCCCATACACACACCCAGGATCACACTGAGAGTGAGCTTGTTCACACTGCGCACTATCCCCATACACACACCCGGGATCACACTGAGCGTGAGCTTGTTCACACTGCGTACTATCCCCATACACACACCCTGGATCACACTGAGAGTGAGCTTGTTCACACTGCGCACTATCCCCATACACACAACCAGGATCACACTGAGACTGAGCTTGTTCACACTGTGCACTATCCCCATACACACCCCCAGGATCATACTGAGAGTGAGCTTGTTCACACCGCGCACTATCCCCATACACACACCCAGGATCACACAGAGTGAGCTTGTCCACACCGCGCACTATCCCCATACACACACCCAGGATCACACTGAGAGTGAGTTTGTTCACACTGCACACTATCCCCATACACACACCCAGGATCACAATGAGAGTGAGCTTGTTCACACAGCGTACTATCCCCATACACACCCAGGATCACACTGAGAGTGAGCTTGTTCACACCACGCACTATCCCCATACACACACCCTGGATCACACTGAGAGTGGGCTTGTTCACACTGCGCACTATCCCCATACACACACCCAGGCTCACACTGAGACTGAGCTTGTTCACACTGTGCACTATCCCCATACACACACCCAGGATCACACTGAGAGTGAGCTTGTCCACACCGCGCACTATCCCCATACACACACCCAGGATCACACTGAGAGTGAGTTTGTTTACACTGCACACTATCCCCATACACACACCCAGGATCACAATGAGAGTGAGCTTGTTCACACTGCGCACTATCCCCATACACACCCAGGATCACACTGAGAGTGAGCTTGTTCACACCACGCACTATCCCCATACACACACCCAGGATCACATTGAGCGTGAGCTTTTTCACACTGCGCACTATCCCCATACACACACGCAGATCACACTGAGATTGAGCTTGTTCACACTGCACACTATCCCCATACACACACCCAGATCACAGTGAGAGTGAGCTTGTTCACAATGCGCACTATCCCCATACACACACCCAGGATCACACTGAGAGTGAGCTTGTTCACACCGCGTACTATCCCCATACACACACCCAGGATCACACTGAGAGTGAGCTTGTTCACACCGCGCACTATCCCCATACATGCACCCGCGATCACACTGAGAGTGAGCTTGTTCACACCGCGCACTATCCCCATACATGCACCCGGGATCACACTGAGAGTGAGATTGTTCACAGTGCGTACTATCCCAATACACACCCAGGATCACACTGAGAGTGAGCTTGTTCACACTGCTCACTATCCCCATACACACACCCAGGTTCACACTGAGAGTGAGCTTGGTCACACTGCGCAGTATCCCCATACACACCGAGGATCACACTGAGAGTGAGCTTGTTCACACTGCGCACTATTCCCATACATACACCCAGGATCACACTGAGAGTGAGCTTGATCACACTGCGCACTATCCCCATACACACATCCAGGATCACACTGAGAGTGAGCTTGTTCACACTGTGCACTATCCCCATAGACACACCCAGGATCACACTGAGAGTGAGCTTGTTCACACCGCGCACTATCCCCATACACACACCCAGGATCACACTGAGAGTAAGCTTGTTCACACTGCGCACTATCCCCATACACACCCAGGTTCACACTGAGAGTGAGCTTGATCATACTGCGTACTATCCCCATACACACACCCAGATCACACTGAGAGTGAGCTTGTTCACACCGCGTACAATCCCTATACATACACATAGGATCACACTGAGATTGAGCTTGATCACACTGCGCACTATCCCCATACACACACCCAGGATCACACTGAGAGTGAGCTTGTTCACACTGCGCACTATCCCCATACACACACACAGGTTCACACTGAGAGTGAGCTTGTTCACACCGCGCACTATCCCCATACACACACCCAGGGTCACACTGAGACTAAGCTTGTTCACGCTGTGCACTATCCCCATACACACATCCAGGATCACACTGAGAGTGAGTTTGTGTACACTGCACACTATCCCCATACACACACCCAGGATCACAATGAGAGTGAGCTTGTTCACACTGCGCACTATCCCCATACACACCCAGGATCACACTGAGAGTGAGCTTGTTCACACCACGCACTATCCCCATACACACACCCAGGATCACATTGAGCGTGAGCTTTTTCACACTGCGCACTATCCCCATACACACACCCAGATCACACTGAGAGTGAGCTTGTTCTCACTGCACACTATCCCCATACACACACCCAGATCACAGTGAGAGTGAGCTTGTTCACAATGTGCACTATCCCCATACACACACCCAGGATCACACTGAGAGTGAGCTTGTTCACACCGCGTACTATCCCAATACACACACCCAGGATCACACTGAGAGTGAGCTTGTTCACACCGCGCACTATCCCCATACATGCACCCGCGATCACACTGAGAGTGAGCTTGTTCACACCGCGCACTATCCACATACATGCACCCGGGATCACACTGAGAGTGAGATTGTTCACAGTGCGTACTATCCCAATACACACCCAGGATCACACTGAGAGTGAGCTTGTTCACACTGCGCACTATCCCCATACACACACCCAGGTTCACACTGAGAGTGAGCTTGGTCACACTGCGCATTATCCCCATACACACCCAGGATCACACTGAGAGTGAGCTTGTTCACACTGCGCACTATTCCCATACATACACCCAGGATCACACTGAGAGTGAGCTTGATCACACTGCGCACTATCCCCATACACACATCCAGGATCACACTGAGAGTGAGCTTGTTCACACTGTGCACTATCCCCAAACACACACCCAGGATCACACTGAGAGTAAGCTTGTTCACACCGCGCACTATCCCCATACACACACCCAGGATCACACTGAGAGTAAGCTTGTTCACACTGCACACTATCCCCATACACACCCAGGATCACACTGAGAGTGAGCTTGATCATACTGCGTACTAGCCCCATACACACACCCAGATCACACTGAGAGTGAGCTTGTTCACACCGCGTACAATCCCCATACATACACATAGGATCACACTGAGAGTGAGCTTGATCACACTGCGCACTATCCCCATACACACACACAGGTTCACACTGAGAGTGAGCTTCGTCACACTGCGCATTATCCCCAAACACACCCAGGATCACACTGAGAGTGAGCTTGTTCACACCGCACACTATCCCCATACACACACCCATGATCACACTGAGAGTGAGCTTGTTCACACTGCGCACTATCACCATACACACACCCAGGATCACACTGAGAGTGAGCTTGTTCACAGTGCGCACTATCCCCATACACACACCCAGGGTCACACTGAGACTAAGCTTGTTCACGCTGTGCACTATCCCCATACACACACCCAGGATCACACTGAGAGTGAGCTTGTTCACACTGCGCACTATCCCCATACACACCCAGGATCACACTGAGAGTGAGCTTGTTCACACGGCATACTATCCCCATACACACACCCAGGATCACAATGAGAGTGAGCTTGTTCACACTGCGCACTTTCCCCATACACACCCAGGATCACACTGAGAGTGAGCTTGTTCACACGGCGTACTATCCCCATACACACACCCAGGATCACACTGAGAGTGAGCATGTTCACACCGCGGACTATCCCCATACACACACCCAGGATCACACTGAGAGTGAGCTTGTTCACACTGCGTACTATCCCAATACACACCCAGGATCAAACTGAGAGTGAGCTTGTTCACACTGCGCACTATCCCCATACACACACCCAGGTTCACACTGAGAGTGAGCTTGGTCACACTGCGCATTATCCCCATACACACCCAGGATCACACTGAGAGTGACTTGTTCACACTGCGCACTATTCCCTTACATACACCCAGGATCACACTGAGAGTGAGTTTGTTCACACTGCACACTATCCCCATACACACACCCAGGATCACAATGAGAGTGAGCTTGTTCACACCGCGCACTATCTCCATACACACACCCAGGATCACACTGAGAGTGAGTTTGTCCACACCGCGCACTATCCCCATACACACACCCAGGATCACACTGAGAGTGAGCTTGTTCACACCGCGCACTATCCCCATACACACACCCGGGATCACACTGAGAGTGAGCTTGTCCACACCGCGCACTATCCCCATACACACACCCAGGATCACACTGAGAGTGAGTTTGTTCACACTGCACACTATCCCCATACACACACCCAGGATCACAATGAGAGTGAGCTTGTTCACACTGCGCACTATCCCCATACACACCCAGGCTCACACTGAGACTGAGCTTGTTCACACTGTGCACTATCCCCATACACACACCCAGGATCACACTGAGACTGTGCTTGTCCACACAGCGCACTATCCCCATACACACACCCAGGATCACACTGAGAGTGAGTTTGTTCACACTGCACACTATCCCCATACACACACCCAGGATCACAATGAGAGTGAGCTTGTTCACACTGCGCACTATCCCCATACACACCCAGGATCACACTGAGAGTGAGCTTGTTCACACCACGCACTATCCCCATACACACACCCAGGATCACATTGAGCGTGAGCTTTTTCACACTGCGCACTATCCCCATACACATACCCAGATCACACTGAGAGTGAGCTTGTTCACACCGCGCACTATCCCCATACACACACCCAGGATCACACTGAGCGTGAGCTTGTTCACACTGCGCACTATCCCCTAACACACACCCAGGATCACAGTGAGAGTGAGCTTGTTCACAGTGCGCACTATCCCCATACACACACCCAGGCTCACACTGAGACTGAGCTTGTTCACACTGTGCACTATCCCCATACACACACCCAGGATCACACTGAGAGTGAGTTTGTTCACACTGCACACTATCCCCATACACACACCCAGGATCACAATGAGAGTGAGCTTGTTCACACTGCGCACTATCCCCATACACACCCAGGATCACACTGAGAGTGAGCTTGTTCACACTGCGTACTATCCCCATACACACACCCAGGATCACACTGAGAGTGAGCTTGTTCGCACCGCGCACTATCCCCATACACACACCCAGGATCACACTGAGAGTGAGCTTGTTCACACTGCGCACTATCCCCATACACACACCCAGGCTCAAACTGAGACTGAGCTTGTTCACACTGTGCACTATCCCCATTCACACACCCACGATCACACTGAGAGTGAGCTTTTTCACACCGCGCACTATCCCCATACACACACCCAGGATCACACTGAGAGTGAGTTTTTTCACACTGCACACTATCCCCATACACACACCCAGGATCACAATGAGAGTGAGCTTGTTCACACTGCGCACTATCCCCATACACACCCAGGATCACACTGAGAGTGAGCTGGTTCACACCGCGCACTATCCACATACACACACCCAGGATCACATTGAGCGTGAGCTTGTTCACACTGCGCACTATCCCCATACACACACCCAGATCACACTGAGAGTGAGCTTGTTCACACCGCGCACTATCCCCATACACACACCCAGGATCACACTGAGAGTGAGCTTGTTCACACTGCGCAGTATCCCCATTCACACACCCAGGATCACACTGAGAGTGAGTTTGTTCACACCGCGCACTATCCCCATACACACACCTAGATCACACTGAGAGTGAGCTTGTTCACACCGCGCACTATCCCCATACATACTCACAGGATCACACTGAGAGTGAGCTTGTTCACACCGCGCACTATCCCCATACACACACCCAGGGTCACACTGAGACTAAGCTTGTTCACGCTGTGCACTATCCCATACACACACCCAGGATCACACTGAGAGTGAGTTTGTTCACACTGCACACAATCCCCATACAGACACCCAGGATCACAATGAGAGTGAGCTTGTTCACACTGCGCACTATCCCCATACACACCCAGGATCACACTGAGAGTGAGCTTGTTCACACCACGCACTATCCCCATACACACACCCAGGATCACATTGAGCGTGAGCTTTTTCACACTGCGCACTATCCCCATACACACACCCAGATCACACTGAGAGTGAGCTTGTTATCACTGCACACTATCCCCATACACACACCCAGATCACAGTGAGAGTGAGCTTGTTCACAATGCGCACTATCCCAATACACACCCAGGATCACACTGAGAGTGAGCTTGTTCACACTGCGCACTATCCCCATACACACACCCAGGTTCACACTGAGAGTGAGCTTGGTCACACTGCGCATTATCCCCATACACACCCAGGATCACACTGAGAGTGAGTTTGTTCACACTGGGCACTATTCCCATACATACACCCAGGATCACACTGAGAGTGAGCTTGATCACACTGCGCACTATCCCCATACACACATCCAGGATCACACTGAGAGTGAGCTTGTTCACACTGTGCACTATCCCCAAACACACACCCAGGATCACACTGAGAGTGAGCTTGTTCACACCGCGCACTATCCCCATACACACACCCAGGATCACACTGAGAGTAAGCTTGTTCACACTGCGCACTATCCCCATACACACCCAGGATCACACTGAGAGTGAGCTTGATCATACTGCGTACTATCCCCATACACACACCCAGGATCACACTGAGAGTGAGCTTGTTCACAGTGCGCACTATCCCCATACACACACCCAGGGTCACACTGAGACTAAGCTTGTTCACGCTGTGCACTATCCCCATACACACACCCAGGATCACACTGAGAGTGAGCTTGTTCACACTGCGCACTATCCCCATACACACCCAGGATCACACTGAGAGTGAGCTTGTACACACTGCGTACTATCCCCATACACACATCCAGGATCACACTGAGAGTGAGCTTGTTCACACCGCGTACTATCCCAATACACACCCAGGATCAAACTGAGAGTGAGCTTGTTCACACTGCGCACTATCCCCATACACACACCCAGGTTCACACTGAGAGTGAGCTTGGTCACACTGCGCATTATCCCCATACACACCCAGGCTCACACTGAGACTGAGCTTGTTCACACTGTGTACTATCCCCATACACACACCCAGGATCACACTGAGAGTGAGCTTGTCCACACAGCACACTATCCCCATACACACACCCAGGATCACACTGAGATTGAGTTTGTTCACACTGCACACTATCCCCATACACACACCCAGGATCACAATGAGAGTGAGCTTGTTCACACTGCGCACTATCCCCATACACACCCAGGAGCACACTGAGAGTGAGCTTGTTCACACCACGCACTATCCCCATACACACACCCAGGATCACCTTGAGTCTGAGCTTTTTCACACTGCGCACTATCCCCATACACACACCCAGATCACACTGAGAGTGAGCTTGTTCACACCGCGCACTATCCCCATACACACACCCAGGATCACACTGAGCGTGAGCTTGTTCACACTGCGCACTATCCCCAAACACACACCCAGGATCACACTGAGAGTGAGCTTGTTCACAGTGCGCACTATCCCCATACACACACCCAGGCTCACACTGAGACTGAGCTTGTTCACACTGTGCACTATCCCCATACACACACCCAGGATCACACTGAGAGTGAGTTTGTTCACACTGCACACTATCCCCATACACACATCCAGGATCACAATGAGAGTGAGCTTGTTCACACTGTGCACTATCCCCATACACACCCAGGATCACACTGAGAGTGAGCTTGTTCACACTGCGTACTATCCCCATACACACACCCAGGATCACACTGAGAGTGAGCTTGTTCGCACCGCGCAGTATCCCCATACACACACCCAGGATCACACTGAGAGTGAGCTTGTTCACACTGCGCACTATCCCCATAAACACACCCAGGCTCAAACTGAGACTGAGCTTGTTCACACTGTGCACTATCCCCATTCACACACCCACGATCACACTGAGAGTGAGCTTGTCCACACCGCGCACCACCCCATACACACACCCAGGATCACACTGAGAGTGAGTTTTTTCACACTGCACACTATCCCCATACACACACCCAGGATCACAATGAGAGTGAGCTTGTTCACACTGCGCACTATCCCCATACACACCCAGGATCACACTGAGAGTGAGCTTGTTCACACCGCGCACTATCCCCATACACACACCCAGGATCACATTGAGCGTGAGCTTGTTCACACTGCGCACTATCCCCATCAACACACCCAGATCACACTGAGAGTGAGCTTGTTCACACCGCGCACTATCCCCATACACACACCCAGGATCACACTGAGAGTGAGCTTGTTCACACTGCGCAGTATCCCCATTCACACACCCAGGATCACACTGAGAGTGAGCTTGTTCACACCGCGCACTATCCCCATACACACACCTAGATCGCACTGAGAGTGAGCTTGTTCACACCGCGCACTATCCCCATACATACACACAGGATCACACTGAGAGTGAGCTTGTTCACACCGCGCACTATCCCCATACACACACCCGGGATCACACTGAGAGTGAGCTTGTTCACACCGCGCACTATCCCCATACACACACCTAGGATCACACTGAGAGTGAGCTTGTTCACACTGCGCACTATCCCCATACACACACCCAGGATCACACTGAGAGTGAGCTTGTTCACACCGCGCACTATCCCCATACACACACCCAGGATCACACTGAGAGTGAGCTTGTTCACACTGCGCACTATCCCCATACACACCCAGGCTCACACTGAGAGTGAGCTTGTTCAAACCGCGCACTATCCCCATACACACACCCAGGATCACACTGAGAGTGAGCTTGTTCACACCATGCACTATCCCCGTACACACACCCAGGATCACACTGAGAGTGAGCTTGTTCACACCGTGCACTATCCCCAGACACACACCCAGGATCACACTGAGAGTGAGCTTGTTCACACTGCGCACTATCCCCATACACACACCCAGGATCACACTGAGAGTGAGCTTGTTCACAGTGCGCAACATCCCCATACACACACCCGGGATCACACTGAGCGTGAGCTTGTTCACACTGCGTACTATCCCCATACACACACCCTGGATCACACTCAGAGTGAGCTTGTTCACACTGCGCACTATCACCATACACACACCAAATCACACTGAGAGTGAGCTTGTTCACACCGTCCACTATCCCCATACACACACCCAGGATCACTCTGAGCGTGAGCTTGTCCACACTGCGCACTATCCCCATACACACCCAGGATCACACTGAGAGTGAGCTTGTTCACACAGCGCACTATCCCCATACAAACACATAGGATCACGCTGAGAGTGAGCTTGTTCACAACACACATTATCCCCATACACACACCGAGGATCACACTGAGAGTGAGCTTGTTCACACTGCGCACTATCCCCATACACACACCCAGATCACAGTGAGAGTGAGGTTGTTCATAATGCGCACTATCCCAATACACACCCAGGATCACACTGAGAGTGAGCTTGTTCACACTGCGCACTATCCCCATACACACACACAGGTTCACACTGAGAGTGAGCTTGGTCACACTGAGCATTATCCCCATACACACCCAGGATCACACTGAGAGTGAGCTTGTTCACACTGCGCACTATTCCCATACATACACCCAGGATCACACTGAGAGTGAGCTTGATCACACTGCGCACTATCCCCATACACACATCCAGGATCACACTGAGAGTGAGCTTGTTCACACTGTGCACTATCCCCAAACACACACCCAGGATCACACTGAGAGTGAGCTTGTTCACACCACGCACTATCCCCATACACACACCCAGGATCACACTGAGAGTGAGCTTGTTCACAGTGCGCACTATCCCCATACACACACCCAGGGTCACACTGAGACTAAGCTTGTTCACGCTGTGCACTATCCCCATACACACACCCGGGATCACACTGAGAGTGAGCTTGTTCACACTGCGCACTATCCCCATACACACCCAGGATCACACTGAGAGTGAGCTTGTTCACACTGCGTACTATCCCCATACAGACACCCAGGATCACAATGAGAGTGAGCTTGTTCACACTGCGCACTTTCCCCATACACACCCAGGATCACACTGAGAGTGAGCTTGTTCACACCGCGCACTATCTCCATACACACACCCAGGATCACACTGAGAGTGAGCTTGTTCACACTGCGTACTATCCCCATACACACATCCAGGATCACACTGAGAGTGAACTTGTTCACACCGCGTACTATCCCAATACACACCCAGGATCAAACTGAGAGTGAGCTTGTTCACACTGCGCACTATCCCCATACACACCCAGGATCACACTGAGAGTGAGCTTGTTCACACTGCGTACTATCCCCATACACACACCCAGGATCACACTGAGAGTGAGCTTGTTCGCACCGCGCACTATCCCCATACACACACCCAGGATCACACTGAGAGTGAGCTTGTTCACACTGCGCACTATCCCCATACACACACCCAGGCTCAAACTGAGACTGAGCTTGTTCACACTGTGCACTATCCCCATTCACACACCCACGATCACACTGAGAGTGAGCTTTTTCACACCGCGCACTATCCCCATACACACACCCAGGATCACACTGAGAGTGAGTTTTTTCACACTGCACACTATCCCCATACACACACCCAGGATCACAATGAGAGTGAGCTTGTTCACACTGCGCACTATCCCCATACAAACCCAGGATCACACTGAGAGTGAGCTGGTTCACACCGCGCACTATCCACATACACACACCCAGGATCACATTGAGCGTGAGCTTGTTCACACTGCGCACTATCCCCATACACACACCCAGATCACACTGAGAGTGAGCTTGTTCACACCGCGCACTATCCCCATACACACACCCAGGATCACACTGAGAGTGAGCTTGTTCACACTGCGCAGTATCCCCATTCACACACCCAGGATCACACTGAGAGTGAGTTTGTTCACACCGCGCACTATCCCCATACACACACCTAGATCACACTGAGAGTGAGCTTGTTCACACCGCGCACTATCCCCATACATACTCACAGGATCACACTGACAGTGAGCTTGTTCACACCGCGCACTATCCCCATACACACACCCAGGGTCACACTGAGACTAAGCTTGTTCACGCTGTGCACTATCCCATACACACACCCAGGATCACACTGAGAGTGAGTTTGTTTACACTGCACACAATCCCCATACAGACACCCAGGATCACAATGAGAGTGAGCTTGTTCACACTGCGCACTATCCCCATACACACCCAGGATCACACTGAGAGTGAGCTTGTTCACACCACGCACTATCCCCATACACACACCCAGGATCACATTGAGCGTGAGCTTTTTCACACTGCGCACTATCCCCATACACACACCCAGATCACACTGAGAGTGAGCTTGTTATCACTGCACACTATCCCCATACACACACCCAGATCACAGTGAGAGTGAGCTTGTTCACAATGCGCACTATCCCAATACACACCCAGGATCACACTGAGAGTGAGCTTGTTCACACTGCGCACTATCCCCATACACACACCCAGGTTCACACTGAGAGTGAGCTTGGCCACACTGCGCATTATCCCCATACACACCCAGGATCACACTGAGAGTGAGTTTGTTCACACTGCGCACTATTCCCATACATACACCCAGGATCACACTGAGAGTGAGCTTGATCACACTGCGCACTATCCCCATACACACATCCAGGATCACACTGAGAGTGAGCTTGTTCACACTGTGCACTATCCCCAAACACACACCCAGGATCACACTGAGAGTGAGCTTGTTCACACCGCGCACTATCCCCATACACACACCCAGGATCACACTGAGAGTAAGCTTGTTCACACTGCGCACTATCCCCATACACACCCAGGATCACACTGAGAGTGAGCTTGATCATACTGCGTACTATCCCCATACACACACCCAGGATCACACTGAGAGTGAGCTTGTTCACAGTGCGCACTATCCCCATACACACACCCAGGGTCACACTGAGACTAAGCTTGTTCACGCTGTGCACTATCCCCATACACACACCCAGGATCACACTGAGAGTGAGCTTGTTCACACTGCGCACTATCCCCATACACACCCAGGATCACACTGAGAGTGAGCTTGTACACACTGCGTACTATCCCCATACACACATCCAGGATCACACTGAGAGTGAGCTTGTTCACACCGCGTACTATCCCAATACACACCCAGGATCAAACTGAGAGTGAGCTTGTTCACACTGCGCACTATCCCCATACACACACCCAGGTTCACACTGAGAGTGAGCTTGGTCACACTGCGCATTATCCCCATACACACCCAGGCTCACACTGAGACTGAGCTTGTTCACACTGTGCACTATCCCCATACACACACCCAGGATCACACTGAGAGTGAGCTTGTCCACACAGCACACTATCCCCATACACACACCCAGGATCACACTGAGATTGAGTTTGTTCACACTGCACACTATCCCCATACACACACCCAGGATCACAATGAGAGTGAGCTTGTTCACACTGCGCACTATCCCCATACACACCCAGGAGCACACTGAGAGTGAGCTTGTTCACACCACGCACTATCCCCATACACACACCCAGGATCACCTTGAGTCTGAGCTTTTTCACACTGCGCACTATCCCCATACACACACCCAGATCACCCTGAGAGTGAGCTTGTTCACACCGCGCACTATCCCCATACACACACCCAGGATCACACTGAGCGTGAGCTTGTTCACACTGCGCACTATCCCCAAACACACACCCAGGATCACACTGAGAGTGAGCTTGTTCACAGTGCGCACTATCCCGATACACACACCCAGGCTCACACTGAGACTGAGCTTGTTCACACTGTGCACTATCCCCATACACACACCCAGGATCACACTGAGAGTGAGTTTGTTCACACTGCACACTATCCCCATACACACACCCAGGATCACAATGAGAGTGAGCTTGTTCACACTGTGCACTATCCCCATACACACCCAGGATCACACTGAGAGTGAGCTTGTTCACACTGCGTACTATCCCCATACACACACCCAGGATCACACTGTGAGTGAGCTTGTTCGCACCGCGCACTATCCCCATACACACACCCAGGATCACACTGAGAGTGAGCTTGTTCACACTGCGCACTATCCCCATAAACACACCCAGGCTCAAACTGAGACTGAGCTTGTTCACACTGTGCACTATCCCCATTCACACACCCACGATCACACTGAGAGTGAGCTTGTCCACACCGCGCACCACCCCATACACACACCCAGGATCACACTGAGAGTGAGTTTTTTCACACTGCACACTATCCCCATACACACACCCAGGATCACAATGAGAGTGAGCTTGTTCACACTGCGCACTATCCCCATACACACCCAGGATCACACTGAGAGTGAGCTTGTTCACACCGCGCACTATCCCCATACACACACCCAGGATCACATTGAGCGTGAGCTTGTTCACACTGCGCACTATCCCCATAAACACACCCAGATCACACTGAGAGTGAGCTTGTTCACACCGCGCACTATCCCCATACACACACCCAGGATCACACTGAGAGTGAGCTTGTTCACACTGCGCAGTATCCCCATTCACACACCCAGGATCACACTGAGAGTGAGCTTGTTCACACCGCGCACTATCCCCATACACACACCTAGATCACACTGAGAGTGAGCTTGTTCACACCGCGCACTATCCCCATACATACACACAGGATCACACTGAGAGTGAGCTTGTTCACACCGCGCACTATCCCCATACACACACCCGGGATCACACTGAGAGTGAGCTTGTTCACACCGCGCACTATCCCCATACACACACCCAGGATCACACTGAGAGTGAGCTTGTTCACACTATTCACTATCCCCATACACACACCCAGGATCACACTGAGAGTGAGCTTGTTCACACCGCGCACTATCCCCATACACACACCCAGGATCACACTGAGAGTGAGCTTGTTCACACTGCGCACTATCCCCATACACACCCAGGCTCACACTGAGAGTGAGCTTGTTCAAACCGCGCACTATCCCCATACACACACCCAGGATCACACTGAGAGTGAGCTTGTTCACACCATGCACTATCCCCGTACACACACCCAGGATCACACTGAGAGTGAGCTTGTTCACACCGCGCACTATCCCCAGACACACACCCAGGATCACACTGAGAGTGAGCTTGTTCACACTGCGCACTATCCCCATACACACACCCAGGATCACACTGAGAGTGAGCTTGTTCACACTGCGCAACATCCCCATACACACACCCGGGATCACACTGAGCGTGAGCTTGTTCACACTGCGTACTATCCCCATACACACACCCTGGATCACACTCAGAGTGAGCTTGTTCACACTGCGCACTATCCCCATACACACACCAAATCACACTGAGAGTGAGCTTGTTCACACCGTGCACTATCCCCATACACACACCCAGGATCACTCTGAGCGTGAGCTTGTTCACACTGCGCACTATCCCCATACACACCCAGGATCACACTGAGAGTGAGCTTGTTCACACAGCGCACTATCCCCATACAAACACATAGGATCACGCTGAGAGTGAGCTTGTTCACAACACACATTATCCCCATACACACACCGAGGATCACACTGAGAGTGAGCTTGTTCACACTGCGCACTATCCCCATACACACACCCAGATCACACTGAGAGTGAGCTTGTTCATAATGCGCACTATCCCAATACACACCCAGGATCACACTGAGAGTGAGCTTGTTCACACTGCACACTATCCCCATACACACACACAGGTTCACACTGAGAGTGAGCTTGGTCACACTGAGCATTATCCCCATACACACCCAGGATCACACTGAGAGTGAGCTTGTTCACAATGCGCACTATTCCCATACATACACCCAGGATCACACTGAGTGTGAGCTTGATCACACTGCGCACTATCCCCATACACACATCCAGGATCACACTGAGAGTGAGCTTGTTCACACTGTGCACTATCCCCAAACACACACCCAGGATCACACTGAGAGTGAGCTTGTTCACACCACGCACTATCCCCATACACACACCCAGGATCACACTGAGAGTGAGCTTGTTCACAGTGCGCACTATCCCCATACACACACCCAGGGTCACACTGAGACTAAGCTTGTTCACGCTGTGCACTATCCCCATACACACACCCGGGATCACACTGAGAGTGAGCTTGTTCACACTGCGCACTATCCCCATACACACCCAGGATCACACTGATAGTGAGCTTGTTCACACTGCGTACTATCCCCATACAGACACCCAGGATCACAATGAGAGTGAGCTTGTTCACACTGCGCACTTTCCCCATACACACCCAGGATCACACTGAGAGTGAGCTTGTTCACACCGCGCACTATCTCCATACACACACCCAGGATCACACTGAGAGTGAGCTTGTTCACACTGCGTACTATCCCCATACACACATCCAGGATCACACTGAGAGTGAACTTGTTCACACCGCGTACTATCCCAATACACACCCAGGATCAAACTGAGAGTGAGCTTGTTCACACTGCGCACTATCCCCATACACACACCCAGGTTCACACTGAGAGTGAGCTTTGTCACACTGCGCATTATCCCCATACACACCCAGGCTTACACTGAGACTGAGCTTGTTCACACTGTGCACTATCCCCATACACACACCCAGGATCACACTGAGAGTGAGCTTGTCCACACAGCGCACTATCCCCATACACACACCCAGGATCACACTGAGAGTGAGTTTGTTCACACTGCACACAATCCCCATACACACACCCAGGATCACAATGAGAGTGAGCTTGTTCACACTGCGCACTATCCCCATACACACCCAGGATCACACTGAGAGTGAGCTTGTTCACACCACGCACTATCCCCATACACACACCCAGGATCACATTGAGCCTGAGCTTTTTCACACTGCGCACTATCCCCATACACACACCCAGATCACACTGAGAGTGAGCTTGTTCACACCGCGCACTATCCCCATACACACACCCAGGATCACACTGAGCGTGAGCTTGTTCACACTGCGCACTATCCCCAAACACACACCCAGGATCACACTGAGAGTGAGCTTGTTCACAG
Source organism: Scyliorhinus torazame (assembly GCF_047496885.1). Classification (NCBI taxonomy): domain Eukaryota; kingdom Metazoa; phylum Chordata; class Chondrichthyes; order Carcharhiniformes; family Scyliorhinidae; genus Scyliorhinus; species Scyliorhinus torazame. The sequence goes on from NC_092707.1 coordinate 418,687,683, forward strand.
TGCGCACTATCCCCATACACACACCCAGGCTCACACTGAGACTGAGCTTGTTCACACTGTGCACTATCCCCATACACACACCCAGGATCACACTGAGAGTGAGTTTGTTCACACTGCACACTATCCCCATACACACACCCAGGATCACAATGAGAGTGAGCTTGTTCACACTGTGCACTATCCCCATACACACCCAGGATCACACTGAGAGTGAGCTTGTTCACACTGCGTACTATCCCCATACACACACCCAGGATCACACTGAGAGTGAGCTTGTTCGCACCGCGCACTATCCCCATACACACACCCAGGATCACACTGAGAGTGAGCTTGTTCACACTGCGCACTATCCCCATACGCACACCCAGGCTCAAACTGAGACTGAGCTTGTTCACACTGTGCACTATCCCCATTCACACACCCACGATCACACTGAGAGTGAGCTTGTCCACACCGCGCACTATCCCCATACACACACCCAGGATCACACTGAGAGTGAGTTTTTTCACACTGCACACTATCCCCATACACACACCCAGGATCACAATGAGAGTGAGCTTGTTCACACTGCGCACTATCCCCATACACACCCAGGATCACACTGAGAGTGAGCTTGTTCACACCGCGCACTATCCCCATACACACACCCAGGATCACATTGAGCGTGAGCTTGTTCACACTGCGCACTATCCCCATAAACACACCCAGATCACACTGAGAGTGAGCTTGTTCACACCGCGCACTATCCCCATACACACACCCAGGATCACACTGAGAGTGAACTTGTTCACACTGCGCAGTATCCCCATTCACACACCCAGGATCACACTGAGAGTGAGCTTGTTCACACCGCGCACTATCCCCAGACACACACCTAGATCACACTGAGAGTGAGCTTGTTCACACCGCGCACTAACCCCATACATACACACAGGATCACACTGAGAGTGAGCTTGTTCACACTGCGCACTATCCCCATACACACCCAGGATCACACTGAGAGTGAGCTTGTTCACACAGCGCACTATCCCCATACAAACACATAGGATCACGCTGAGAGTGAGCTTGTTCACAACACACATTATCCCCATACACACACCGAGGATCACACTGAGAGTGAGCTTGTTCACACTGCGCACTATCCCCATACACACACCCAGATCACACTGAGAGTGAGCTTGTTCATAATGCGCACTATCCCAATACACACCCAGGATCACACTGAGAGTGAGCTTGTTCACACTGCACACTATCCCCATACACACACACAGGTTCACACTGAGAGTGAGCTTGGTCACACTGAGCATTATCCCCATACACACCCAGGATCACACTGAGAGTGAGCTTGTTCACAATGCGCACTATTCCCATACATACACCCAGGATCACACTGAGTGTGAGCTTGATCACACTGCGCACTATCCCCATACACACATCCAGGATCACACTGAGAGTGAGCTTGTTCACACTGTGCACTATCCCCAAACACACACCCAGGATCACACTGAGAGTGAGCTTGTTCACACCACGCACTATCCCCATACACACACCCAGGATCACACTGAGAGTGAGCTTGTTCACAGTGCGCACTATCCCCATACACACACCCAGGGTCACACTGAGACTAAGCTTGTTCACGCTGTGCACTATCCCCATACACACACCCGGGATCACACTGAGAGTGAGCTTGTTCACACTGCGCACTATCCCCATACACACCCAGGATCACACTGATAGTGAGCTTGTTCACACTGCGTACTATCCCCATACAGACACCCAGGATCACAATGAGAGTGAGCTTGTTCACACTGCGCACTTTCCCCATACACACCCAGGATCACACTGAGAGTGAGCTTGTTCACACCGCGCACTATCTCCATACACACACCCAGGATCACACTGAGAGTGAGCTTGTTCACACTGCGTACTATCCCCATACACACATCCAGGATCACACTGAGAGTGAACTTGTTCACACCGCGTACTATCCCAATACACACCCAGGATCAAACTGAGAGTGAGCTTGTTCACACTGCGCACTATCCCCATACACACACCCAGGTTCACACTGAGAGTGAGCTTTGTCACACTGCGCATTATCCCCATACACACCCAGGCTTACACTGAGACTGAGCTTGTTCACACTGTGCACTATCCCCATACACACACCCAGGATCACACTGAGAGTGAGCTTGTCCACACAGCGCACTATCCCCATACACACACCCAGGATCACACTGAGAGTGAGTTTGTTCACACTGCACACTATCCCCATACACACACCCAGGATCACAATGAGAGTGAGCTTGTTCACACTGCGCACTATCCCCATACACACCCAGGATCACACTGAGAGTGAGCTTGTTCACACCACGCACTATCCCCATACACACACCCAGGATCACATTGAGCCTGAGCTTTTTCACACTGCGCACTATCCCCATACACACACCCAGATCACACTGAGAGTGAGCTTGTTCACACCGCGCACTATCCCCATACACACACCCAGGATCACACTGAGCGTGAGCTTGTTCACACTGCGCACTATCCCCAAACACACACCCAGGATCACACTGAGAGTGAGCTTGTTCACAGTGCGCACTATCCCCATACACACACCCAGGCTCACACTGAGACTGAGCTTGTTCACACTGTGCACTATCCCCATACACACACCCAGGATCACACTGAGAGTGAGTTTGTTCACACTGCACACTATCCCCATACACACACCCAGGATCACAATGAGAGTGAGCTTGTTCACACTGTGCACTATCCCCATACACACCCAGGATCACACTGAGAGTGAGCTTGTTCACACTGCGTACTATCCCCATACACACACCCAGGATCACACTGAGAGTGAGCTTGTTCGCACCGCGCACTATCCCCATACACACACCCAGGATCACACTGAGAGTGAGCTTGTTCACACTGCGCACTATCCCCATACGCACACCCAGGCTCAAACTGAGACTGAGCTTGTTCACACTGTGCACTATCCCCATTCACACACCCACGATCACACTGAGAGTGAGCTTGTCCACACCGCGCACTATCCCCATACACACACCCAGGATCACACTGAGAGTGAGTTTTTTCACACTGCACACTATCCCCATACACACACCCAGGATCACAATGAGAGTGAGCTTGTTCACACTGCGCACTATCCCCATACACACCCAGGATCACACTGAGAGTGAGCTTGTTCACACCGCGCACTATCCCCATACACACACCCAGGATCACATTGAGCGTGAGCTTGTTCACACTGCGCACTATCCCCATAAACACACCCAGATCACACTGAGAGTGAGCTTGTTCACACCGCGCACTATCCCCATACACACACCCAGGATCACACTGAGAGTGAACTTGTTCACACTGCGCAGTATCCCCATTCACACACCCAGGATCACACTGAGAGTGAGCTTGTTCACACCGCGCACTATCCCCAGACACACACCTAGATCACACTGAGAGTGAGCTTGTTCACACCGCGCACTAACCCCATACATACACACAGGATCACACTGAGAGTGAGCTTGTTCACACTGCGCACTATCCCCATACACACACCCAGGATCACACTGAGAGTGAGCTTGTTGACACCGCGCACTATCCCCATACACACACCCAGGATCACACTGAGAGTGAGCTTGTTCACACTGCGCACTATCCCCATACACACACCCAGGATCACACTGAGAGTGAGCTTGTTCACACCGCGCACTATCCCCATACACACACCCAGGATCACACTGAGAGTGAGCTTGTTCACACTGCGCACTATCCCCATACACACCCAGGCTCACACTGAGAGTGAGCTTGTTCAAACCGCGCACTATCCCCATACACACTCCCAGGATCACACTGAGAGTGAGCTTGTTCACACCGTGCACTATCCCCGTACACACACCCAGGATCACACTGAGAGTGAGCTTGTTCACACCGCGCACTATCCCCAGACACACACCCAGGATCACACTGAGAGTGAGCTTGTTCACACTGCGCACTATCCCCATACACACACCCAGGATCACACTGAGAGTGAGCTTGTTCACACTGCGCACTATCCCCATACACACACCCGGGATCACACTGAGCGTGAGCTTGTTCACACTGCGTACTATCCCCATACACACACCCTGGATCACACTGAGAGTGAGCTTGTTCACACTGCGCACTATCCCCATACACACACCAAATCACACTGAGAGTGAGCTTGTTCACACCGTGCACTATCCCCATACACACACCCAGGATCACTCTGAGCGTGAGCTTGTTCACACTGCGCACTATCCCCATACACACCCAGGATCACACTGAGAGTGAGCTTGTTCACACAGCGCACTATCCCCATACAAACACATAGGATCACGCTGAGAGTGAGCTTGTTCACAACGCACACTATCCCCATACACACACCGAGGATCACACTGAGAGTGAGTTTTTTCACACTGCACACTATCCCCATACACACACCCAGGATCACAATGAGAGTGAGCTTGTTCACACTGCGCACTATCCCCATACACACCCAGGATCACACTGAGAGTGAGCTGGTTCACACCGCGCACTATCCACATACACACACCCAGGATCACATTGAGCGTGAGCTTGTTCACACTGCGCACTATCCCCATACACACACCCAGATCACACTGAGAGTGAGCTTGTTCACACCGCGCACTATCCCCATACACACACCCAGGATCACACTGAGAGTGAGCTTGTTCACACTGCGCAGTATCCCCATTCACACACCCAGGATCACACTGAGAGTGAGTTTGTTCACACCGCGCACTATCCCCATACACACACCTAGATCACACTGAGAGTGAGCTTGTTCACACCGCGCACTATCCCCATACATACTCACAGGATCACACTGAGAGTGAGCTTGTTCACACCGCGCACTATCCCCATACACACACCCAGGGTCACACTGAGACTAAGCTTGTTCACGCTGTGCACTATCCCATACACACACCCAGGATCACACTGAGAGTGAGTTTGTTTACACTGCACACAATCCCCATACAGACACCCAGGATCACAATGAGAGTGAGCTTGTTCACACTGCGCACTATCCCCATACACACCCAGGATCACACTGAGAGTGAGCTTGTTCACACCACGCACTATCCCCATACACACACCCAGGATCACATTGAGCGTGAGCTTTTTCACACTGCGCACTATCCCCATACACACACCCAGATCACACTGAGAGTGAGCTTGTTATCACTGCACACTATCCCCATACACACACCCAGATCACAGTGAGAGTGAGCTTGTTCACAATGCGCACTATCCCAATACACACCCAGGATCACACTGAGAGTGAGCTTGTTCACACTGCGCACTATCCCCATACACACACCCAGGTTCACACTGAGAGTGAGCTTGGCCACACTGCGCATTATCCCCATACACACCCAGGATCACACTGAGAGTGAGTTTGTTCACACTGCGCACTATTCCCATACATACACCCAGGATCACACTGAGAGTGAGCTTGATCACACTGCGCACTATCCCCATACACACATCCAGGATCACACTGAGAGTGAGCTTGTTCACACTGTGCACTATCCCCAAACACACACCCAGGATCACACTGAGAGTGAGCTTGTTCACACCGCGCACTATCCCCATACACACACCCAGGATCACACTGAGAGTAAGCTTGTTCACACTGCGCACTATCCCCATACACACCCAGGATCACACTGAGAGTGAGCTTGATCATACTGCGTACTATCCCCATACACACACCCAGGATCACACTGAGAGTGAGCTTGTTCACAGTGCGCACTATCCCCATACACACACCCAGGGTCACACTGAGACTAAGCTTGTTCACGCTGTGCACTATCCCCATACACACACCCAGGATCACACTGAGAGTGAGCTTGTTCACACTGCGCACTATCCCCATACACACCCAGGATCACACTGAGAGTGAGCTTGTACACACTGCGTACTATCCCCATACACACATCCAGGATCACACTGAGAGTGAGCTTGTTCACACCGCGTACTATCCCAATACACACCCAGGATCAAACTGAGAGTGAGCTTGTTCACACTGCGCACTATCCCCATACACACACCCAGGTTCACACTGAGAGTGAGCTTGTTCACACTGCGCATTATCCCCATACACACCCAGGCTCACACTGAGACTGAGCTTGTTCACACTGTGCACTATCCCCATACACACACCCAGGATCACACTGAGAGTGAGCTTGTCCACACAGCACACTATCCCCATACACACACCCAGGATCACACTGAGATTGAGTTTGTTCACACTGCACACTATCCCCATACACACACCCAGGATCACAATGAGAGTGAGCTTGTTCGCACTGCGCACTATCCCCATACACACCCAGGAGCACACTGAGAGTGAGCTTGTTCACACCACGCACTATCCCCATACACACACCCAGGATCACCTTGAGTCTGAGCTTTTTCACACTGCGCACTATCCCCATACACACACCCAGATCACCCTGAGAGTGAGCTTGTTCACACCGCGCACTATCCCCATACACACACCCAGGATCACACTGAGCGTGAGCTTGTTCACACTGCGCACTATCCCCAAACACACACCCAGGATCACACTGAGAGTGAGCTTGTTCACAGTGCGCACTATCCCGATACACACACCCAGGCTCACACTGAGACTGAGCTTGTTCACACTGTGCACTATCCCCATACACACACCCAGGATCACACTGAGAGTGAGTTTGTTCACACTGCACACTATCCCCATACACACACCCAGGATCACAATGAGAGTGAGCTTGTTCACACTGTGCACTATCCCCATACACACCCAGGATCACACTGAGAGTGAGCTTGTTCACACTGCGTACTATCCCCATACACACACCCAGGATCACACTGTGAGTGAGCTTGTTCGCACCGCGCAGTATCCCCATACACACACCCAGGATCACACTGAGAGTGAGCTTGTTCACACTGCGCACTATCCCCATAAACACACCCAGGCTCAAACTGAGACTGAGCTTGTTCACACTGTGCACTATCCCCATTCACACACCCACGATCACACTGAGAGTGAGCTTGTCCACACCGCGCACCACCCCATACACACACCCAGGATCACACTGAGAGTGAGTTTTTTCACACTGCACACTATCCCCATACACACACCCAGGATCACAATGAGAGTGAGCTTGTTCACACTGCGCACTATCCCCATACACACCCAGGATCACACTGAGAGTGAGCTTGTTCACACCGCGCACTATCCCCATACACACACCCAGGATCACATTGAGCGTGAGCTTGTTCACACTGCGCACTATCCCCATAAACACACCCAGATCACACTGAGAGTGAGCTTGTTCACACCGCGCACTATCCCCATACACACACCCAGGATCACACTGAGAGTGAGCTTGTTCACACTGCGCAGTATCCCCATTCACACACCCAGGATCACACTGAGAGTGAGCTTGTTCACACCGCGCACTATCCCCATACACACACCTAGATCACACTGAGAGTGAGCTTGTTCACACCGCGCACTATCCCCATACATACACACAGGATCACACTGAGAGTGAGCTTGTTCACACCGCGCACTATCCCCATACACACACCCGGGATCACACTGAGAGTGAGCTTGTTCACACCGCGCACTATCCCCATACACACACCCAGGATCACACTGAGAGTGAGCTTGTTCACACTATTCACTATCCCCATACACACACCCAGGATCACACTGAGAGTGAGCTTGTTCACACCGCGCACTATCCCCATACACACACCCAGGATCACACTGAGAGTGAGCTTGTTCACACTGCGCACTATCCCCATACACACCCAGGCTCACACTGAGAGTGAGCTTGTTCAAACCGCGCACTATCCCCATACACACACCCAGGATCACACTGAGAGTGAGCTTGTTCACACCATGCACTATCCCCGTACACACACCCAGGATCACACTGAGAGTGAGCTTGTTCACACCGCGCACTATCCCCAGACACACACCCAGGATCACACTGAGAGTGAGCTTGTTCACACTGCGCACTATCCCCATACACACACCCAGGATCACACTGAGAGTGAGCTTGTTCACACTGCGCAACATCCCCATACACACACCCGGGATCACACTGAGCGTGAGCTTGTTCACACTGCGTACTATCCCCATACACACACCCTGGATCACACTCAGAGTGAGCTTGTTCACACTGCGCACTATCCCCATACACACACCAAATCACACTGAGAGTGAGCTTGTTCACACCGTGCACTATCCCCATACACACACCCAGGATCACTCTGAGCGTGAGCTTGTTCACACTGCGCACTATCCCCATACACACCCAGGATCACACTGAGAGTGAGCTTGTTCACACAGCGCACTATCCCCATACAAACACATAGGATCACGCTGAGAGTGAGCTTGTTCACAACACACATTATCCCCATACACACACCGAGGATCACACTGAGAGTGAGCTTGTTCACACTGCGCACTATCCCCATACACACACCCAGATCACACTGAGAGTGAGCTTGTTCATAATGCGCACTATCCCAATACACACCCAGGATCACACTGAGAGTGAGCTTGTTCACACTGCACACTATCCCCATACACACACACAGGTTCACACTGAGAGTGAGCTTGGTCACACTGAGCATTATCCCCATACACACCCAGGATCACACTGAGAGTGAGCTTGTTCACACTGCGCACTATTCCCATACATACACCCAGGATCACACTGATAGTGAGCTTGATCACACTGCGCACTATCCCCATACACACATCCAGGATCACACTGAGAGTGAGCTTGTTCACACTGTGCACTATCCCCAAACACACACCCAGGATCACACTGAGAGTGAGCTTGTTCACACCACGCACTATCCCCATACACACACCCAGGATCACACTGAGAGTGAGCTTGTTCACAGTGCGCACTATCCCCATACACACACCCAGGGTCACACTGAGACTAAGCTTGTTCACGCTGTGCACTATCCCCATACACACACCCGGGATCACACTGAGAGTGAGCTTGTTCACACTGCGCACTATCCCCATACACATCCAGGATCACACTGATAGTGAGCTTGTTCACACTGCGTACTATCCCCATACAGACACCCAGGATCACAATGAGAGTGAGCTTGTTCACACTGCGCACTTTCCCCATACACACCCAGGATCACACTGAGAGTGAGCTTGTTCACACCGCGCACTATCTCCATACACACACCCAGGATCACACTGAGAGTGAGCTTGTTCACACTGCGTACTATCCCCATACACACATCCAGGATCACACTGAGAGTGAACTTGTTCACACCGCGTACTATCCCAATACACACCCAGGATCAAACTGAGAGTGAGCTTGTTCACACTGCGCACTATCCCCATACACACACCCAGGTTCACACTGAGAGTGAGCTTTGTCACACTGCGCATTATCCCCATACACACCCAGGCTTACACTGAGACTGAGCTTGTTCACACTGTGCACTATCCCCATACACACACCCAGGATCACACTGAGAGTGAGCTTGTCCACACAGCGCACTATCCCCATACACACACCCAGGATCACACTGAGAGTGAGTTTGTTCACACTGCACACTATCCCCATACACACACCCAGGATCACAATGAGAGTGAGCTTGTTCACACTGCGCACTATCCCCATACACACCCAGGATCACACTGAGAGTGAGCTTGTTCACACCACGCACTATCCCCATACACACACCCAGGATCACATTGAGCCTGAGCTTTTTCACACTGCGCACTATCCCCATACACACACCCAGATCACACTGAGAGTGAGCTTGTTCACACTGCGCACTATCCCCAAACACACACCCAGGATCACACTGAGAGTGAGCTTGTTCACAGTGCGCACTATCCCCATACACACACCCAGGCTCACACTGAGACTGAGCTTGTTCACACTGTGCACTATCCCCATACACACACCCAGGATCACACTGAGCGTGAGCTTGTTCACACTGCGCACTATCCCCAAACACACACCCAGGATCACACTGAGAGTGAGCTTGTTCACAGTGCGCACTATCCCCATACACACACCCAGGCTCACACTGAGACTGAGCTTGTTCACACTGTGCACTATCCCCATACACACACCCAGGATCACACTGAGAGTGAGTTTGTTCACACTGCACACTATCCCCATACACACACCCAGGATCACAATGAGAGTGAGCTTGTTCACACTGTGCACTATCCCCATACACACCCAGGATCACACTGAGAGTGAGCTTGTTCACACTGCGTACTATCCCCATACACACACCCAGGATCACACTGAGAGTGAGCTTGTTCGCACCGCGCACTATCCCCATACACACACCCAGGATCACACTGAGAGTGAGCTTGTTCACACTGCGCACTATCCCCATACGCACACCCAGGCTCAAACTGAGACTGAGCTTGTTCACACTGTGCACTATCCCCATTCACACACCCACGATCACACTGAGAGTGAGCTTGTCCACACCGCGCACTATCCCCATACACACACCCAGGATCACACTGAGAGTGAGTTTTTTCACACTGCACACTATCCCCATACACACACCCAGGATCACAATGAGAGTGAGCTTGTTCACACTGCGCACTATCCCCATACACACCCAGGATCACACTGAGAGTGAGCTTGTTCACACCGCGCACTATCCCCATACACACACCCAGGATCACATTGAGCGTGAGCTTGTTCACACTGCGCACTATCCCCATAAACACACCCAGATCACACTGAGAGTGAGCTTGTTCACACCGCGCACTATCCCCATACACACACCCAGGATCACACTGAGAGTGAACTTGTTCACACTGCGCAGTATCCCCATTCACACACCCAGGATCACACTGAGAGTGAGCTTGTTCACACCGCGCACTATCCCCAGACACACACCTAGATCACACTGAGAGTGAGCTTGTTCACACCGCGCACTAACCCCATACATACACACAGGATCACACTGAGAGTGAGCTTGTTCACACTGCGCACTATCCCCATACACACACCCAGGATCACACTGAGAGTGAGCTTGTTGACACCGCGCACTATCCCCATACACACACCCAGGATCACACTGAGAGTGAGCTTGTTCACACTGCGCACTATCCCCATACACACACCCAGGATCACACTGAGAGTGAGCTTGTTCACACCGCGCACTATCCCCATACACACACCCAGGATCACACTGAGAGTGAGCTTGTTCACACTGCGCACTATCCCCATACACACCCAGGCTCACACTGAGAGTGAGCTTGTTCAAACCGCGCACTATCCCCATACACACTCCCAGGATCACACTGAGAGTGAGCTTGTTCACACCGTGCACTATCCCCGTACACACACCCAGGATCACACTGAGAGTGAGCTTGTTCACACCGCGCACTATCCCCAGACACACACCCAGGATCACACTGAGAGTGAGCTTGTTCACACTGCGCACTATCCCCATACACACACCCAGGATCACACTGAGAGTGAGCTTGTTCACACCGCGCACTATCCCCTTCCACACACCCAGGATCATAGTGAGAGTGAGCGTGTTCACACTGTGCACTATCCCCATACACACACCCAGGATCACACTGAGAGTGAGCTTGTTCACACTGCGTACTATCCCCATACACACACCAAGATCTCACTGAGAGTGAGCTTGTTCACACTGCGCACTATCCACATACATACACCCAGATCACACTGAGAGTGAGCTTGTTCACACTGCGCACTATCCCCATACACACACCCAGGATCACACTGAGAGTGAGCTTGTTCAAAGAACAAAGAACAAAGAAATGTACAGCACAGGAACAGGCCCTTCGGCCCTCCAAGCCCGTGCCGACCATTCTGCCCGACTAATCTACAATCTTCTACACTTCCTGAGTCCGTATCCTTCTCTTCCCATCCTATTCATATATTTGTCAAGATACACACTGCGCACTATGCCCATAAACACCCAGGATAACACTGAGAGTGATCTTGTTCACACTGCGCACTATCCCCATACACACACCCAGGATCACACTGAGAGTGAGCTTGTTCACACCGCGCACTATCCCCATACACACACCCAGGATCACACTGAGCGTGAGCTTGTTCACACCGCGCACTATCCCCAGACACACACCCAGGATCACACTGAGAGTGAGCTTGTTCACACCGCGCAGTATCCCCATTCACACACCCAGGATCACACTGAGAGTGAGCTTGTTCACACCGCGCACTATCCCCATACACACACACAGATCACACTGAGAGTGAGCTTGTTCTCACTGTGCACTATCTCCATACACACAACCAGGATCACACTGAGAGTGAGCTTGTTCACACAGCGTACTATCCCCAGACACACATCCAGGATCACACTGAGAGTGAGTTTGTTCATACTGCGCACTATCCCCATACATACACCCAGGATCACACTGAGAGTGAGCTTGTTCACACTGCGCACTATGCCCATACACACCCAGGATCACACTGAGAGTGATCTTGTTCACACTGCGCACTATCCCCATACATACACCCAGGATCACACAAAGAGTGAGCTTGTTCACACCGCGCACTATCCCCATACACACACCCAGGATCACACTGAGAGTGAGCTTGTTCACACCGCGCACTATCCCCAGACACACACACAGGATCACACTGAGAGTGAGCTTGTTCACACTGCGCACTATGCCCATACACACCCAGGATCACACTGAGAGTGAGCTTGTTCACACCGCGCACTATCCCCATACACACACCCGGGATCACACTGAGAGTGAGCTTGTTCACACTGCGCACTATGCCCATACACACCCAGGATCAAACTGAGAGTGAGCTTGTTCACACCGCGCACTATCCCCATACACACACCCAGGATCACACTGAGAGTGGGCATGTTCACACTGCGTACTATCCACATACACACACCCAGGATCACACTGAGAGTGAGCTTGTTCACACTGCGCACTATCCCCATACACACACCCAGGATCACACTGAGAGTGAGCTTGTTCACACCGCGCACTATCCCCATACACACACCCAGGATCACACTGAGAGTGAGCTTGTTCACACCGCGCTTTATCCCCATACACACACCCAGGATCACACTGAGAGTGAGCTTGTTCACACTGCGCACTATATCCATACACACCCAGGCTCACACTGAGAGTGAGCTTGTTCAAACCGCGCACTATCCCCATACACACACCCAGGATCACACTGAGAGTGAGCTTGTTCACACCGTGCACTATCCCCGTACACACACCCAGGATCACACTGAGAGTGAGCTTGTTCACACCGCGCACTATCCCCAGACACACACCCAGGATCACACTGAGAGTGAGCTTGTTCACACTGCGCACTATCCCCATACACACACCCAGGATCACACTGAGAGTGAGCTTGTTCACACTGCGCACTATACCCATACACACACCCGGGATCACACTGAGCGTGAGCTTGTTCACACTGCGTACTATCCCCATACACACACCCTGGATCACACTGAGAGTGAGCTTGTTCACACTGCGCACTATCCCCATACACACACCAAATCACACTGAGAGAGAGCTTGTTCACACCGCGCACTATCCCCATACACACACCCAGGATCACTCTGAGCGTGAGCTTGTTCACACTGCGCACTATCCCCATACACACCCAGGATCACACTGAGAGTGAGCTTGTTCACACAGCGCACTATCCCCATACAAACACATAGGATCACGCTGAGAGTGAGCTTGTTCACAACGCACACTATCCCCATACACACACCGAGGATCACACTGAGAGTGAGCTTGTTCACACTGCGCACTATCCCCATACACACACCCAGGATCACACTGAGAGTGAGCTTGTTCACACCGCGCACTATCCCCTTCCACACACCCAGGATCGTAGTGAGAGTGAGCGTGTTCACACTGCGCACTATCCCCATACACACACCCAGGATCACACTGAGAGTGAGCTTGTTCACACTGCGTACTATCCCCATACACACACCAAGATCTCACTGAGAGTGAGCTTGTTCACACTGCGCACTATCCACATACACACACCCAGATCACACTGAGAGTGAGCTTGTTCACACTGCGCACTATCCCCATACACACACCCAGGATCACACTGAGAGTGAGCTTGTTCAAACCGCGTACTATCCCCATACACACACCCAGGATCACACTGAGAGTGAGCTTGTTCACACCGCGTACTATCCCCATACACGCACCCGGGATCACACTGAGAGTGAGCTTGTTCACACTGCGCAATATCCCCATACACACCCAGGATCACACTGAGAGTGAGCTTGTTCACACTGCGCACTATCCCCATAGAACATACAGTGCAGAAGGAGGCCATTCGGCCCATCGAGTCTGCACCGACCCACATTAATCCCTCACTTCCACCCTATCCCCGCAACCCAATAACCCCTCCCAACCCTTATGGACACTACGGGCAATTTTTAGCATGGCCAATCCACCTAACCTGCACGTCTTTGGACTGTGGGAGGAAACCGGAGCACCCGGAGGAAACCCACGCAGACACGGGGAGAACGTGCAGACTCCGCACAGACAGTGACCCAGCGGGGAATCGAACCTGGGACCCTGGCGCTGTGAAGCCACAGTGCTATCCACTTGTGCTACCGTGCTGCCCACTAATAAGATTACTTGGGTGTAATTTGACATCCGAACAATGCCCTTTCATAGAACATACAGTGCAGAAGGAGGCCATTCGGCCCATCGAGTCTGCACCGACCCACTTAAGCCCTCACTTCCACCCTAGCCACGTAACCCAATAACTCCTAACCTTTTTGGTCACTAAGGGTAATTTATCATGGCCAGTCTACCTAACCTGCGCGTCTTTGGGCTGTGGCAGGAAACCGGAGCACCCGGAGGAAACCCACGCAGACATGGGGAGAACATGCAGACTCCGTA
Source organism: Scyliorhinus torazame (assembly GCF_047496885.1). Taxonomy (NCBI): domain Eukaryota; kingdom Metazoa; phylum Chordata; class Chondrichthyes; order Carcharhiniformes; family Scyliorhinidae; genus Scyliorhinus; species Scyliorhinus torazame. Next base: position 418,702,702 of record NC_092707.1, read on the forward strand.
CAGATAGTGACCCAGCGGGGAATTGAACCTGGGACCCTGGCGCTGTGAAGCCACAGTGCTATCCACTTGTGCTATGGTGCTGCATACACACACCCAGGATCACACTGAGAGTGAGCTTGTTCACACCGCGCACTATCCCCATACACGCACCCAGGATCACACTGAGAGTGAGCTTGTTCACACTGCGCACTATTCCCATACACACCCAGGATCACACTGAGAGTGAGCTTGTTCACACAGCGCACTATCCCCATACAAACACATAGGATCACGCTGAGAGTGAGCTTGTTCACAGCGCACACTATCCCCACACACACACCAAGGATCACACTGAGAGTGAGCTTGTTCACACTGCGCACTATCCCCATTGACACACACTCAGGATCACACTGAGAGTGAGCTTGTTCACACCGCGCACTATCTCCGTACACACCCAGGATCACACTGAGAGTGAGCTTGTTCACACCGCGCACTATCCCCTTCTACACACCCAGGATCATAGTGAGAGTGAGCGTGTTCACACTGCGCACTATCCCCATACACACACCCAGGATCACACTGAGAGTGAGCTTGTTCACACTGCGTACTATCCCCATACACACACCAAGATCTCACTGAGAGTGAGCTTGTTCACACTGCGCAGTATCCACATACACACACCCAGATCACACTGAGAGTGAGCTTGTTCACACTGCGCACTATCCCCATACACACACCCAGGATCACACTGAGAGTGAGCTTGTTCACACCGGGTACTATCCCCATACACACACCCAGGATCACACTGAGAGTGAGCTTGTTCACACCGCGCACTATCCCCATACACGCACCCGGGATCACACTGAGAGTGAGCTTGTTCACACTGCGCACTATCCCCATACACACAGCCAGGATCACACTGAGAGTGAGCTGGTTCACACTGCGCACTATCCCAATACACACCCAGGATCACACTGAGAGTGAGCTTGTTCACACTGCGCAATATCCCCATACACACCCAGGATCACACTGAGAGTGAGCATGTTCACACTGCGCACTATCCCCATACACACACCCAGGATCACACTGAGAGTGAGCTTGTTCACACCGCGCACTATCCCCATACACGCACCCAGGATCACACTGAGAGTGAGCTTGTTCACACTGCGCACTATCCCCATACATACACCCAGGATCACACTGAGAGTGAGCTTGTTCACACTGCGCACTATGCCCATACACACCCAGGATCACACTGAGCGTGATCTTGTGCACACTGCGCACTATCCCCATACATACACCCAGGATCACACAAAGAGTGAGCTTGTTCACACCGCGCACTATCCCCATACACACACCCAGGATCACACAGAGAGTGAGCTTGTTCACACTGCGCACTATGCCCATACACACACCCAGGATCACACAAAGAGTGAGCTTGTTCACACCGCGCACTATCCCCTTCCACACACCCAGGATCGTAGTGAGAGTGAGCGTGTTCACACTGCGCACTATCCCCATACACACACCCAGGATCACACTGAGAGTGAGCTTGTTCACACTGCGTACTATCCCCATACACACACCAAGATCTCACTGAGAGTGAGCTTGTTCACACTGCGCACTATCCACATACACACACCCAGATCACACTGAGAGTGAGCTTGTTCACACTGCGCACTATCCCCATACACACACCCAGGATCACACTGAGAGTGAGCTTGTTCAAACCGCGTACTATCCCCATACACACACCCAGGATCACACTGAGAGTGAGCTTGTTCACACCGCGTACTATCCCCATACACGCACCCGGGATCACACTGAGAGTGAGCTTGTTCACACTGCGCAATATCCCCATACACACCCAGGATCACACTGAGAGTGAGCTTGTTCACACTGCGCACTATCCCCATACACACACCCAGGATCACACTGAGAGTGAGCTTGTTCACACCGCGCACTATCCCCATACACGCACCCAGGATCACACTGAGAGTGAGCTTGTTCACACTGCGCACTATCCCCATACACACCCAGGATCACACTGAGAGTGAGCTTGTTCACACAGCGCACTATCCCCATACAAACACATAGGATCACGCTGAGAGTGAGCTTGTTCACAATGCACACTATCCCCACACACACACCAAGGATCACACTGAGAGTGAGCTTGTTCACACTGCGCACTATCCCCATACACACACCCAGGATCACACTGAGAGTGAGCTTGTTCACACCGCGCACTATCCCCATTGACACACACTCAGGATCACACTGAGAGTGAGTTTGTTCACACCGCGCACTATCTCCGTACACACCCAGGATCACACTGAGAGTGAGCTTGTTCACACCGCGCACTATCCCCTTCTACACACCCAGGATCATAGTGAGAGTGAGCGTGTTCACACTGCGCACTATCCCCATACACACACCCAGGATCACACTGAGAGTGAGCTTGTTCACACTGCGTACTATCCCCATACACACACCAAGATCTCACTGAGAGTGAGCTTGTTCACACTGCGCACTATCCACATACACACACCCAGATCACACTGAGAGTGAGCTTGTTCACACTGTGCACTATCCCCATACACACACCCAGGATCACACTGAGAGTGAGCTTGTTCACACCGGGTACTATCCCCATACACACACCCAGGATCACACTGAGAGTGAGCTTGTTCACACCGCGCACTATCCCCATACACGCACCCGGGATCACACTGAGAGTGAGCTTGTTCACACTGCGCACTATCCCCATACACACAGCCAGGATCACACTGAGAGTGAGCTGGTTCACACTGCGCACTATCCCAATACACACCCAGGATCACACTGAGAGTGAGCTTGTTCACACTGCGCAATATCCCCATACACACCCAGGATCACACTGAGAGTGAGCATGTTCACACTGCGCACTATCCCCATACACACACCCAGGATCACACTGAGAGTGAGCTTGTTCACACCGCGCACTATCCCCATACACGCACCCAGGATCACACTGAGAGTGAGCTTGTTCACACTGCGCACTATCCCCATACATACACCCAGGATCACACTGAGAGTGAGCTTGTTCACACTGCGCACTATGCCCATACACACCCAGGATCACACTGAGCGTGATCTTGTGCACACTGCGCACTATCCCCATACATACACCCAGGATCACACAAAGAGTGAGCTTGTTCACACCGCGCACTATCCCCATACACACACCCAGGATCACACAGAGAGTGAGCTTGTTCACACTGCGCACTATGCCCATACACACACCCTGGACCACACTGAGAGTGAGCTTGTTCACACCGCGCACTATCCCCATACACACACCCAGGATCACACTGAGAGTGAGCTTGTTCACACTGCGCACTATGCCCATACACACCCAGAATCACACTGAGAGTGAGCTTGTTCACACCGCGCACTATCCCCATACACACCCAGGCTCACACTGAGAGTGAGCTTGTTCACACTGCGTACTATCCCCATACACACACCCAGATCACACTGAGAGTGAGCTTGTTCACACCACGCACTATCCCCATACACACACACAGGATCACACTGAGCGTGAGCTTGTTCACACTGCGCACTATCCCCATTCACACACCCAGGATCACACTGAGAGTGAGCTTGTTCACACCGCGCACTATCCCCATACACACACCCAGATCACACTGAGAGTGAGCTTGTTCACACTGTGCACTATCCCCATACACACAAGCAGGATCACACTGAGAGTGAGCTTGTTCACACAGCGTACTATCCCCATACACACATCCAGGATCACACTGAGAGTGAGTTTGTTCACACTGCGCACTATCCCCATACATACACCCAGGATCACACTGAGAGTGAGCTTGTTCACACTGCGCACTCTACCCATACACACCCAGGATCACACTGAGAGTGATCTTGTTCACACTGCGCACTATCCCCATACATACACCCAGGATCACACAAAGAGTGAGCTTGTTCACACCGCGCACTATCCCCATACACACACCCAGGATCACACTGAGAGTGAGCTTGTTCACACCGCGCACTATCCCCAGACACACACACAGGATCACACTGAGAGTGAGCTTGTTCACACTGCGCACTATGCCCATACACACCCAGGATCACACTGAGAGTGAGCTTGTTCACACCGCGCACTATCCCCATACACACACCCGGCATCACACTGAGAGTGAGCTTGTTCACACTGCGCACTATGCCCATACACACCCAGGATCACACTGAGAGTGAGCTTGTTCACACCGTGCACTATCCCCATACACACACCCAGGATCACACTGAAAGTGAGCCTGTTCACACTGCGTACTATCCCCATACACACACCCAGATCACACTGAGTGTGAGCTTGTTCACACTGCGCACTATTCCCATACACACACCCAGTTCGCACTGAGAGTGAGCTTGTTCACACTGCGCACTATCCCCATTCACACACCCAGGATCACACTGAGAGTGAGTTTGTTCACACCGCACACTATCCCCATACACACACAAAGATCACACTGAGAGTGAGCTTGTTCACACTGCGCACGATCCCCATGCACACAACCAGGATCAGACTGAGAGTGAGCTTGTTCACACAGCGTACTATCCCCATACACACATCCAGGATCACACTGAGAGTGAGTTTGTTCACACTGCGTACTATCCCCATACACACACCCAGATCACACTGAGAGTGAGCTTGTTCACACCACGCACTATCCTCATACACACACCCAGGATCACACTGAGAGTGAGCTTGTTCACACTGCGCACTATCCCCATACACACACCCATGATAACACTGAGAGAGAGCTTGTTCACACTGCGCACTATCCCCATACACACCCAGGATCACACTGAGAGTGAGCTTGTTCACACTGCGCACTATCCCCATACACACACACAGGATCACACTGAGAGTGAGCTTGTTCACACTGCACACTATCCCCATACACACACCCAGGATCACACTGAGAGTGAGCTTGTTCACACTGCGCACTATCCCCATACACACACACCCAGGATCATAGTGAGAGTGAGCTTGTTCACACTGCGCACGATCCCCATACACACACCCAGGATCACACTGAGAGTGAGCCTGTTCACACTGCGTACTATCCCCATACACACACCCAGATCACACTGAGAGTGAGCTTGTTCACACTGCGCACTATCCCCATACACACACCCAGATCGCACTGAGAGTGAGCTTGTTCTCACTGCGCACTATCCCCATACACACACCCAGGATCACACTGAGAGTGAGCTTGTTCACACCGCGCACTCTCCCCATACACACACCCAGGATCACACTGAGAGTGAGCTTGTTCTCACCGCGTACTCTGCCCATACACACCCAGGATCACACTGAGAGTGAGCTTGTTCACACCGCGCACTATCCCCATACACACACCCGGGATCACACTGAGAGTGAGCTTGTTCACACTGTGCACTATGCCCATACACACCCAGGATCACACTGAGAGTGAGCTTGTTCACACCGTGCACTATCCCCATACACACACCCAGGATCACTCTGAGCGTGAGCTTGTTCACACTGCGCACTATCCCCATACACACCCAGGATCACACTGAGAGTGAGCTTGTTGACACAGCGCACTATCCCCATACAAACACATAGGATCACGCTGAGAGTGAGCTTGTTCACAACGCACACTATCCCCATACACACACCGAGGATCACACTGAGAGTGAGCTTGTTCACACTGCGCACTATCCCCATACACACACCCAGGATCACACTGAGAGTGAGCTTGTTCACACCGCGCACTATCCCCATTCACACACTCAGGATCACACTGAGAGTGAGCTTGTTCACACCGCGCACTATCTCCGTACACACCCAGGATCACACTGAGAATGAGCTTGTTCACACCGCGCACTATCCCCTTCCACACACCCAGGATCATAGTGAGAGTGAGCGTGTACACACTGCGCACTATCCCCATACACACACCCAGGATCACACTGAGAGTGAGCTTGTTCACACTGCGTACTATCCCCATACACACACCAAGATCTCACTGAGAGTGAGCTTGTTCACACTGCGCACTATCCACATACACACACCCAGATCACACTGAGAGTGAGCTTGTTCACACTGCGCACTATCCCCATACACACACCCAGGATCACACTGAGAGTGAGCTTGTTCACACCGCGTACTATCCCCATACACACACCCAGGATCACACTGAGAGTGAGCTTGTTCACACCGCGTACTATCCCCATACACGCACCCGGGATCACACTGAGAGTGAGCTTGTTCACACTGCGCACTATCCCCATACACACACCCAGGGTCACACTGAGAGTGAGCTTGTTCACACTGCGCACTATCCCCATACACACACCCAGGATCACACTGAGAGTGAGCTGGTTCACACTGCGCACTATCCCAATACACACCCAGGATCACACTGAGAGTGAGCTTGTTCACACTGCGCAATATCCCCATACACACCCAGGATTACACTGAGAGTGAGCTTGTTCACACTGCGCACTATCCCCATACACACACCCAGGATCACACTGAGAGTGAGCTTGTTCACACCGCGCACTATCCCCATACACGCACCCAGGATCACACTGAGAGTGAGCTTGTTCACACTGCGCACTATCCCCATACACACCCAGGATCACACTGAGAGTGAGATTGTTCACACAGCACACTATCCCCATACAAACACATAGGATCACGCTGAGAGTGAGCTTGTTCACAACGCACACTATCCCCACACACACACCGAGGATCACACTGAGAGTGAGCTTGTTCACACTGCGCACTATCCCCATACACACACCCAGGATCACACTGAGAGTGAGCTTGTTCACACCGCGCACTATCCCCATTCACACACTCAGGATCACACTGAGAGTGAGCTTGTTCACACCGCGCACTATCTCCGTACACACCCAGGATCACACTGAGAGTGAGCTTGTTCACACCGCGCACTATCCCCTTCCACACACCCAGGATCATAGTGAGAGTGAGCGTGTTCACACTGCGCACTATCCCCATACACACACCCAGGATCACACTGAGAGTGAGCTTGTTCACTCTGCGTACTATCCCCATACACACACCAAGATCTCACTGAGAGTGAGCTTGTTCACACTGCGCACTATCCACATACACACACCCAGATCACACTGAGAGTGAGCTTGTTCACACTGCGCACTATCCCCATACACACACCCAGGATCACACTGAGAGTGAGCTTGTTCACACCGGGTACTATCCCCATACACACACCCTGGATCACACTACGAGTGAGCTTGTTCACACCGCGCACTATCCCCATACACGCACCCGGGATCACACTGAGAGTGAGCTTGTTCACACTGCGCACTATCCCCATACACACACCCAGGATCACACTGAGAGTGAGCTGGTTCACACTGCGCACTATCCCAATACACACCCAGGATCACACTGAGAGTGAGCTTGTTCACACTGCGCAATATCCCCATACACACCCAGGATCACACTGAGAGTGAGCATGTTCACACTGCGCACTATCCCCATACACACACCCAGGATCACACTGAGAGTGAGCTTGTTCACACCGCGCACTATCCCCATACACGCACCCAGGATCACACTGAGAGTGAGCTTGTTCACACTGCGCACTATCCCCATACATACACCCAGGATCACACTGAGAGTGAGCTTGTTCACACTGCGCACTATGCCCATACACACCCAGGATCACACTGAGAGTGATCTTGTTCACACTGCGCACTATCCCCATACATACACCCAGGATCACACAAAGAGTGAACTTGTTCACACCGCGCACTATCCCCATACACACACCCAGGATCACACAGAGAGTGAGCTTGTTCACACTGCGCACTATGCCCATACACACCCAGGATCACACTGAGAGTGAGCTTGTTCACACCGCGCACTATCCCCATACACACACCCAGGATCACACTGAGAGTGAGCTTGTTCACACTGCGCACTATGCCCATACACACCCAGGATCACACTGAGAGTGAGCTTGTTCACACCGCGCACTATCCCCATACACACCCAGGCTCACACTGAGAGTGAGCTTGTTCACACTGCGTACTATCCCCATACACACACCCAGATCACACTGAGAGTGAGCTTGTTCACACCACGCACTATCCCCATACACACACACAGGATCACACTGAGCGTGAGCTTGTTCACACTGCGCACTATCCCCATTCACACACCCAGGATCACACTGAGAGTGAGCTTGTTCACACCGCGCACTATCCCCATACACACACCCAGATCACACTGAGAGTGAGCTTGTTCACACTGTGCACTATCCCCATACACACAAGCAGGATCACACTGAGAGTGAGCTTGTTCACACAGCGTACTATCCCCATACACACATCCAGGATCACACTGAGAGTGAGTTTGTTCACACTGCGCACTATCCCCATACATACACCCAGGATCACACTGAGAGTGAGCTTGTTCACACTGCGCACTCTACCCATACACACCCAGGATCACACTGAGAGTGATCTTGTTCACACTGCGCACTATCCCCATACATACACCCAGGATCACACAAAGAGTGAGCTTGTTCACACCGCGCACTATCCCCATACACACACCCAGGATCACACTGAGAGTGAGCTTGTTCACACCGCGCACTATCCCCAGACACACACACAGGATCACACTGAGAGTGAGCTTGTTCACACTGCGCACTATGCCCATTCACACCCAGGATCACACTGAGAGTGAGCTTGTTCACACCGCGCACTATCCCCATACACACACCCGGGATCACACTGAGAGTGAGCTTGTTCACACTGCGCACTATGCCCATACACACCCAGGATCACACTGAGAGTGAGCTTGTTCACACCGTGCACTATCCCCATACACACACCCAGGATCACACTGAGAGTGAGCCTGTTCACACTGCGTACTATCCCCATACACACACCCAGATCACACTGAGTGTGAGCTTGTTCACACTGCGCACTATTCCCATACACACACCCAGTTCGCACTGAGAGTGAGCTTGTTCACACTGCGCACTATCCCCATTCACACACCCAGGATCACACTGAGAGTGAGTTTGTTCACACCGCACACTATCCCCATACACACACCCAGATCACACTGAGAGTGAGCTTGTTCACACTGCGCACAATCCCCATGCACACAACCAGGATCACACTGAGAGTGAGCTTGTTCACACAGCGTACTATCCCCATACACACATTCAGGATCACACTGAGAGTGAGTTTGTTCACACTGCGTACTATCCCCATACACACACCCAGATCACACTGAGAGTGAGCTTGTTCACACCACGCACTATCCTCATACACACACCCAGGATCGCACTGAGAGTGAGCTTGTTCACACTGCGCACTATCCCCATACACACACCCATGATCACACTGAGAGTGAGCTTGTTCACACTGCGCACTATGCCCATACACACACCCAGGATCACACTGAGAGAGAGCTTGTTCACACTGCGCACTATCCCCATACACACCCAGGATCACACTGAGAGTGAGCTTGTTCACACTGCGCACTATCCCCATACACACACACAGGATCACACTGAGAGTGAGCTTGTTCACACTGCACACTATCCCCATACACACACCCAGGATCACACTGAGAGTGAGCTTGTTCACACTGCGCACTATCCCCATACACACACACCCAGGATCATAGTGAGAGTGAGCTTGTTCACACTGCGCACGATCCCCATACACACACCCAGGATCACACTGAGAGTGAGCATTTTCACACTGCGTACTATCCCCATACACACACCCAGATCACACTGAGAGTGAGCTTGTTCACACTGCGCACTATCCCCATACACACACCCAGATCGCACTGAGAGTGAGCTTGTTCACACCGCGCATTATCCCCATACACACACCCAGGATCACACTGAGAGTGAGCTTGTTCTCACCGCGTACTATGCCCATAAACACCCAGGATCACACTGAGAGTGAGCTTGTTCACATACACACTGTGTATCACACACACCCAGGATCACACTGAGAGTGAGCCTGTTCACACTGCGTACTATCCCCATACACACACCCAGATCACACTGAGTGTGAGCTTGTTCACACTGTGCACTATTCCCATACACACACCCAGTTCGCACTGAGAGTGAGCTTGTTCACACTGCGCACTATCCCCATACACACACCCAGGATCACACTGAGAGTGAGTTTGTTCACACCGCACACTATCCCCATACACACACCCAGATCACACTGAGAGTGAGCTTGTTCACACTGCGCACGATCCCCATGCACACAACCAGGATCACACTGAGAGTGAGCTTGTTCACACAGCGTACTATCCCCATACACACATCCAGGATCACACTGAGAGTGAGTTTGTTCACACTGCGTACTATCCCCATACACACACCCAGATCACACTGAGAGTGAGCTTGTTCACACCACGCACTATCCTCATACACACACCCAGGATCACACTGAGAGTGAGCTTGTTCACACTGCGCACTATCCCCATACACACACCCATGATCACACTGAGAGTGAGCTTGTTCACACTGCGCACAATGCCCATACACACACCCAGGATCACACTGAGAGAGAGCTTGTTCACACTGCGCACTATCCCCATACACACCCAGGATCACACTGAGAGTGAGCTTGTTCACACTGCGCACTATCCCCATACACACACACAGGATCACACTGATAGTGAGCTTGTTCACACTGCACACTATCCCCATACACACACCCAGGATCACACTGAGAGTGAGCTTGTTCACACTGCGCACTATCCCCATACACACACCCAGATCACACTGAGAGTGAGCTTGTTCACACTGCGCACTATCCCCATACACACACCCAGATCGCACTGAGAGTGAGCTTGTTCACACTGCGCACTATCCCCATACACACACCCAGGATCACACTGAGAGTGAGCTTGTTCACACCGCGCACTATCCCCATACACACACCCAGGATCACACTGAGAGTTAGCTTGTTCTCACCGCGTACTATCCCCATACACACACCCAGGATCACACTGAGAGTGAGCTTGTTCACACCGCGCACTATCCCCATACACGCACCCGGGATCACACTGAGAGTGAGCTTGTTCTCACTGCGTACTATCTCCATACACACCCAGGATCACACTGAGAGTGAGCTTGTTCACACTGCGCACTATCCCCATATACACACTCAGGATCACACTGAGAGTGAGCTTGTTCACACCGAGCACTATCCCTATACACACCCAGGATCACACTGAGAGTTAACTTGTTCACACCGCGCACTATCCCCATACACACACCCGGGATCACACTGAGAGTGAGCTTGTTCACACCGAGCACTATCCCCATACACACACAGGATCACACTTAGAGTGAGCTTGTTCACACCGCGCACTATACCCATACACACACCAAGGATCACACTGAAAGTGAGCTTGTTCACACCGCGCACTAGCCCCATACACACACCCAGGATCACACTGAGAGTGAGCTTGTTCACACTGCGCACTATCCCCATACACACACCCAGGATCACACTGAGAGTGAGCTTGTTCACACCGAGCACTATCCCCATACACACACAGGATCACACTGAGAGTGAGCTTGTTCACACCGCGCACTATCCCCACAAACACACCCAGGATCACACTGAGAGTGAGCTTGTTCACACTGCGCACTATCCCCATACACACCCAGGATCACACTGAGAGTGAGCTTGTTCACACTGCGCACTATTCCCATACACACACCAGGATCACACTGAGAGTGAGCTTGTTCACACCGCGCACTATCCCCATTCACACATACAGGATCACACTGAGAGTGAGCTTGTTCACACTGCGCGCTATCCCCATACACACCCAGGATGACACTGAGAGTGAGCCTGTTCACACTGCGCACTATCCCCATACACACACCCAGGATCGCACTGAGCGTGAGCTTGTTCACACTGCACACTATCCCCATACACACACCCAGGATCACACTGAGAGTGAGCTTGTTCACACTGCACACTATCCCCATACACACACCCAGGATCACACTGAGAGTGAGCTTGTTCACACTGCGCACTATATCCATACACACCCAGGCTCACACTGAGAGTGAGCTTGTTCAAACCGCGCACTATCCCCATACACACACCCAGGATCACACTGAGAGTGAGCTTGTTCACACCGTGCACTATCCCCGTACACACACCCAGGATCACACTGAGAGTGAGCTTGTTCACACCGCGCACTATCCCCAGACACACACCCTGGATCACACTGAGAGTGAGCTTGTTCACACTGCGCACTATCCCCATACACACACCAAATCACACTGAGAGTGAGCTTGTTCACACCGCGCACTATCCCCATACACACACCCAGGATCTCTCTGAGCGTGAGCTTGTTCACACTGCGCACTATCCCCATACACACACAGGATCACACTGAGAGTGAGCTTGTTCACACAGCGCACTATCCCCATACAAACACATAGGATCACGCTGAGAGTGAGCTTCTTCACAACGCACACTATCCCCATACACACACCGAGGATCACACTGAGAGTGAGCTTGTTCACACTGCGCCCTATCCCCATACACCCACCCAGGATCACACTGAGAGTGAGCTTGTTCACACCGCGCACTATCCCCATTCACACACTCAGGATCACACTGAGAGTGAGCTTGTTCACACCGCGCACTATCTCTGTACACACCCAGGATCACACTGAGAGTGAGCTTGTTCACACCGCGCACTATCCCCTTCCACACACCCAGGATCATAGTGAGAGTGAGCGTGTTCACACTGCGCACTATCCACATACACACACCCAGATCACACTGAGAGTGAGCTTGTTCACACTGCGCACTATCCCCATACACACACCCAGGATCACACTGAGAGTGAGCTTGTTCACACCGCGTACTATCCCCATACACACACCCAGGATCACACTGAGAGTGAGCTTGTTCACACCGCGTACTATCCCCATACACGCACCCGGGATCACACTGAGAGTGAGCTTGTTCACACTGCGCACTATCCCCATACACACACCCAGGATCACACTGAGAGGGAGCTTGTTCACACTGCGCACTATCCCCATACACACACCCAGGATCACACTGAGAGTGAGCTGGTTCACACTGCGCACTATCCCAATACACACCCAGGATCACACTGAGAGTGAGCTTGTTCACACTGCGCAATATCCCCATACACACCCAGGATCACACTGAGAGTGAGCTTGTTCACACTGCGCACTATCCCCATACACACACCAAGGATCACACTGAGAGTGAGCTTGTTCACACCGCGCACTATCCCCATACACGCACCCAGGATCACACTGAGAGTGAGCTTGTTCACACTGCGCACTACCCCCATACACACCCAGGATCACACTGAGAGTGAACTTGTTCACACAGCGCACTATCCCCATACAAACACATAGGATCACGCTGAGAGTGAGCTTGTTCACAAAACACACTATCCCCATACACACACCGAGGATCACACTGAGAGTGAGCTTGTTCACACTGCGCACTATCCCCATACACACACCCAGGATCACACTGAGAGTGAGATTGTTCACACCGCGTACTAACCCCATTCACACACTCAGGATCACACTGAGAGTGAGCTTGTTCACACCGCGCACTATCTCCGTACACACCCAGGATCACACTGAGAGTGAGATTGTTCACACCGCGCACTATCCCCCTCCACACACCCAGGATCATAGTGAGAGTGAGCGTGTTCACACTGCGCACTATCCCCATACACACACCCAGGATCACACTGAGAGTGAGCTTGTTCACACTGCGTACTATCCCCATACACACACCAAGATCTCACTGAGAGTGAGCTTGTTCACACTGCGCACTATCCACATACACACACCCAGATCACACTGAGAGTGAGCTTGTTCACACTGCGCACTATCCCCATACACACACCCAGGATCACACTGAGAGTGAGCTTGTTCACACCGCGCACAATCCCCATACACGCACCCGGGATCACACTGAGAGTGAGCTTGTTCACACTGCGCACTATCCCCATACACACACCCAGGATCACACTGAGAGTGAGCTGGTTCACACTGCGCACTATGCCCATACACACACCCAGGATCACACTGAGAGTGAGCTTGTTCACACCGCGCACTATCCCCATACACGCACCCAGGATCACACTGAGAGTGAGCTTGTTCACACTGCGCACTATCCCCATACATACACCCAGGATCACACTGAGAGTGAGCTTGTTCACACTGCGCACTATGCCCATACACACCCAGGATCACACTGAGAGTGAGCTTGTTCACACCGCGCACTATCCCCATACACGCACCCAGGATCACACTGAGAGTGAGCTTGTTCACACTGCGCACTATCCCCATACATACACCCAGGATCACACAAAGAGTGAGCTTGTTCACACCGCGCACTATCCCCATACACACACCCAGGATCACACAGAGAGTGAGCTTGTTCACACTGCGCACTATGCCCATATACACCCAGGATCACACTGAGAGTGAGCTTGTTCACACTGCGCACTATGCCCATACACACCCAGGATCACACTGAGAGTGAGCTTGTTCACACCGCGCACTATCCCCATACACACCCAGGCTCACACTGAGAGTGAGCTTGTTCACACTGCGCACTATATCCATACACACCCAGGCTCACACTGAGAGTGAGCTTGTTCAAACCGCGCACTATCCCCATACACACACCCAGGATCACACTGAGAGTGAGCTTGTTCACACCGTGCACTATCCCCGTACACACACCCAGGATCACACTGAGAGTGAGCTTGTTCACACCGCGCACTATCCCCAGACACACACCCTGGATCACACTGAGAGTGAGCTTGTTCACACTGCGCACTATCCCCATACACACACCAAATCACACTGAGAGTGAGCTTGTTCACACCACGCACTATCCCCATACACACACCCAGGATCTCTCTGAGCGTGAGCTTGTTCACACTGCGCACTATCCCCATACACACACAGGATCACACTGAGAGTGAGCTTGTTCACACAGCGCACTATCCCCATACAAACACATAGGATCACGCTGAGAGTGAGCTTGTTCACAACGCACACTATCCCCATACACACACCGAGTATCACACTGAGAGTGAGCTTGTTCACACTGCGCCCTATCCCCATACACCCACCCAGGATCACACTGAGAGTGAGCTTGTTCACACCGCGCACTATCCCCATTCACACACTCAGGATCACACTGAGAGTGAGCTTGTTCACACCGCTCACTATCTCTGTACACACCCAGGATCACACTGAGAGTGAGCTTGTTCACACCGCGCACTATCCCCTTCCACACACCCAGGATCATAGTGAGAGTGAGCGTGTTCACACTGCGCACTATCCACATACACACACCCAGATCACACTGAGAGTGAGCTTGTTCACACTGCGCACTATCCCCATACACACACCCAGGATCACACTGAGAGTGAGCTTGTTCACACCGCGTACTATCCCCATACACACACCCAGGATCACACTGAGAGTGAGCTTGTTCACACCGCGTACTATCCCCATACACGCACCCGGGATCACACTGAGAGTGAGCTTGTTCACACTGCGCACTATCCCCATACACACACCCAGGATCACACTGAGAGTGAGCTTGTTCACACTGCGCACTATCCCCATACACACACCCAGGATCACACTGAGAGTGAGCTGGTTCACACTGCGCACTATCCCAATACACACCCAGGATCACACTGAGAGTGAGCTTGTTCACACCGCGCACTATCCCCATACACGCACCCAGGATCACACTGAGAGTGAGCTTGTTCACACTGCGCACTACCCCCATACACACCCAGGATCACACTGAGAGTGAACTTGTTCACACAGCGCACTATCCCCATACAAACACATAGGATCACGCTGAGAGTGAGCTTGTTCACAAAACACACTATCCCCATACACACACCGAGGATCACACTGAGAGTGAGCTTGTTCACACTGCGCACTATCCCCATACACACACCCAGGATCACACTGAGAGTGAGATTGTTCACACCGCGTACTATCCCCATTCACACACTCAGGATCACACTGAGAGTGAGCTTGTTCACACCGCGCACTATCTCCGTACACACCCAGGATCACACTGAGAGTGAGATTGTTCACACCGCGCACTATCCCCTTCCACACACCCAGGATCATAGTGAGAGTGAGCGTGTTCACACTGCGCACTATCCCCATACACACACCCAGGATCACACTGAGAGTGAGCTTGTTCACACTGCGTACTATCCCCATACACACACCAAGATCTCACTGAGAGTGAGCTTGTTCACACTGCGCACTATCCACATACACACACCCAGATCACACTGAGAGTGAGCTTGTTCACACTGCGCACTATCCCCATACACACACCCAGGATCACACTGAGAGTGAGCTTGTTCACACCGCGCACTATCCCCATACACGCACCCGGGATCACACTGAGAGTGAGCTTGTTCACACTGCGCACTATCCCCATACACACACCCAGGATCACACTGAGAGTGAGCTGGTTCACACTGCGCACTATGCCCATACACACACCCAGGATCACACTGAGAGTGAGCTTGTTCACACCGCGCACTATCCCCATACACGCACCCAGGATCACACTGAGAGTGAGCTTGTTCACACTGCGCACTATCCCCATACATACACCCAGGATCACACTGAGAGTGAGCTTGTTCACACTGCGCACTATGCCCATACACACCCAGGATCACACTGAGAGTGAGCTTGTTCACACCGCGCACTATCCCCATACACGCACCCAGGATCACACTGAGAGTGAGCTTGTTCACACTGCGCACTATCCCCATACATACACCCAGGATCACACAAAGAGTGAGCTTGTTCACACCGCGCACTATCCCCATACACACACCCAGGATCACACAGAGAGTGAGCTTGTTCACACTGCGCACTATGCCCATATACACCCAGGATCACACTGAGAGTGAGCTTGTTCACACCGCGCACTATCCCCATACACACACCCAGGATCACACTGAGAGTGAGCTTGTTCACACTGCGCACTATGCCCATACACACCCAGGATCACACTGAGAGTGAGCTTGTTCACACCGCGCACTATCCCCATACACACCCAGGCTCACACTGAGAGTGAGCTTGTTCACACTGCGTACTATCCCCATACACACACCCAGATCACACTGAGAGTGAGCTTGTTCACACCACGCACTATCCCCATACACACACCCAGGATCACACTGAGCGTGAGCTTGTTCACACTGCGCACTATCCCCATTCACACACCCAGGATCACACTGAGAGTGAGCTTGTTCACACCGCGCACTATCCCCATACACACACGCAGATCACACTGAGAGTGAGCTTGTTCACACTGTGCACTATCCCCATACACACAAGCAGGATCACACTGAGAGTGAGCTTGTTCACACAGCGTACTATCCCCATACACACATCCAGGATCACACTGAGAGTGAGTTTGTTCACACTGCGCACTATCCCCATACATACACCCAGGATCACACTGAGAGTGAGCTTGTTCACACTGCGCACTCCACCCATACACACCCAGGATCACACTGAGAGTGATCTTGTTCACACTGCGCACTATCCCCATACACACACACAGGATCACACTGAGAGTGAGCTTGTTCACACTGCGCACTATGCCCATACACACCCAGGATCACACTGAGAGTGAGCTTGTTCACACCGCGCACTATCCCCGTACATACACCCAGGATCACACTGAGAGTGAGCTTGTTCACACCGCGCACTATCCCCATACATACACCCAGGATCACACAAAGAGTGAGCTTGTTCTCACCGCGCACTATCCCCATACACACACACAGGATCACACTGAGAGTGAGCTTGTTCACACTGCGCACTATGCCCATACACACCCAGGATCACACTGAGAGTGAGCTTGTTCACACTGCGCACTATGCCCATACACACCCAGGATCACACTGAGAGTGAGCTTGTTCACACCGCGCACTATCCCCACACACACACCCGGGATCACACTGAGAGTGAGCTTGTTCACACTGCGCACTATGCCCATACACACACCCAGGATCACACTGAGAGAGAGCTTGTTCACACTGCGCACTATCCCCATACACACCCAGAATCACACTGAGAGTGAGCTTGTTCACACTGCGCACTATCCCCATACACACACACAGGATCACACTGAGAGTGAGCTTGTTCACACTGCACACTATCCCCATACACACACCCAGGATCACACTGAGAGTGAGCTTGTTCACACTGCGCACTATCCCCATACACACACACCCAGGATCATAGTGAGAGTGAGCTTGTTCACACTGCGCACGATCCCCATACACACACCCAGGATCACACTGAGAGTGAGCATTTTCACACTGCGTACTATCCCCATACACACACCCAGATCACACTGAGAGTGAGCTTGTTCACACTGCGCACTATCCCCATACACACACCCAGATCGCACTGAGAGTGAGCTTGTTCACACTGCGCACTATCCCCATACACACACCCAGGATCACACTGAGAGTGAGCTGGTTCACACTGCGCACTATCCCAATACACACCCAGGATCACACTGAGAGTGAGCTTGTTCACACTGCGCAATATCCCCATACACACCCAGGATCACACTGAGAGTGAGCTTGTTCACACTGCGCACTATCCCCATACACACACCAAGGATCACACTGAGAGTGAGCTTGTTCACACCGCGCACTATCCCCATACACGCACCCAGGATCACACTGAGAGTGAGCTTGTTCACACTGCGCACTACCCCC